>NC_056730.1:297490342-297502574 GCF_019279795.1 Protopterus annectens | reverse complement strand
ACAAACACACACACACACACACACACACACACACACACACACACACACACACACACACACACACACACACACACACACACACACACACACACACACACACACACACACACACACACACACACACACACACACACACACACACACACACACACACACACACACACACAATATCCTAGATCTAGTCATTACCAGCATGAGTGACCGTTGTTCCACACCTGAAGTCAACGCCTCATTGGTCCGATCCGAGCATAAGCTAATTACCCTAGATATCCACATCCTGCCTCCACCCCCATTAAGGAAACCAGGGTAAAAAAATTCTCTAAAGCCAACTTCATGCTTCTTAAGACAGAAGTGGTGAACATCATGAAACCCATGCAGATGGGCAATACAGTTAAGATTACTGAACCCTACACAATTGCACTTTATAAGCACTTACACGAGTGCATGGATTGTGCTATCCCAAACAGAAAAAAGATGCTATCCTCCAAAAAAATGAAGCCAATCTGGTGGTCCCCTGCCATAAACAAACTGTACAACAGAAGGAAGAAACTGTTGCAAAACAGAGTAAAATCACATGAGTGGAAGAGCTCCCTGGTCAGCCTCAGTAAGAAGCTGCGATCCCTGATGAAATCCTCCAAAGCTAGTTACAAAAACAAAATCGCCACTGATTCTAAAGACAACTACAAAGCATTCTATAGCTATGTCAAGAATCTCAATGGCAACATTCAGATCTGCTCTGAGTTACAGCACAATGGCACCAAATATACAGAACCAACTGATATTGCCAACATCCTGGCAGACAGGTTCAGTTCTAACTTTACCCCCCTCTCACCCACTAAAGGGCCCATCTCTATACCGGAAGAATGCAATGTTCCTGTAATCACGGCTGCACAGGTAAAAACCACACTCTCCAAACCCAAGAACACAGCATCTATGGGACCAGACAACATCCCAGGCTGCGTTCTACATGAACTACAGAATGAACTGTCACCCCACATAAGAACCATGTTCAATCATAGCCTCACCTCAGGCTTTCTGCCTGTTGAATGGTGCACAGCAACAGTTATCCCAATCCACAAGGGGGGAGCCATCACAGACCCTAGGAACTGCCACCCCATTAGCCTGACAAGCCTGGTCTGCAAGGCCATGGAACGTATCATCATGGAACTTATAAACAAAGAGATTGGTAATCATCAACCTCTGGACCCCACCCAGTTCAGGTTTGTAAAAGGCAGATCATGTCTCCTAAACCTGATAGACTTCTTTGAAGCAGTCACCAAAGCTGTAGATGAGGGTAAGGTGGTTCTTGCCAAGGCTTTCGACACCATCCCCTACTCTGGAATTATAGATAAACTCACTAAACTAGGTATAAATCCCTATGTCACAAGATGAGCTGCCAACTGGCTCACTGACAGAACCCACGCTGTGAAAGTAGCAGACTCCAAATCCGACTTCAGACAAGTGAAGTACCACAGGGTTCAGTCCTGGGTCCTCTCCTGTTTAGTATCTACTTCTCTGAAGTAGAAGTACAGGCTAACAAAGAAGGTCTTTGGCTAATGAGGTTTGCAGATGACTGCAAACTAGGAGCCATAATCAAAACTCCTAATGGTGTGGACATCCTACAAAAGGGCCTCACTGAGATTAATGCCTGGTGCCAAAGCCATGGCCTCTAGCTCAATGCCAAAAAGTGCATTGTCATCCCCTTTGGTAAAAACTCTGTACCCATGAACTACAACATAGGCGGTAGTATAATTAACACTGAAAGTGTGATAAGAGACCTTGGGACACAGGTGGACAGTAGTCTCTCCTTTGATAATCACATTGCCACAGTAGTCAGGAAATCCTTCTACATGGCACACCTCATCACAAAAGGTTTCTCATCCAGAAAAAAAAAAGGTCATTGTCCCCCTCTACTCATCACTCATTAGACCCATTATAGAGTACAACGGCCCTTTTGGTATGTACCTCACAAGACATCTACAACAACTGGAAAGGCCGCAGAAATACCACACAAAGAGGATTACCGGCCTCAAACAGATGCTTTACTTAGACCGTCTCAAAAAACTCCAGCTTTACTCCGTCACATATCGCCTACTCAGAGGTGATCTCTGCCTAACATACAAAGCTATGTCAAACCCAGAGCTGTTGGACATGCTCCACTTAAAGAAGTCCCAATCCCTCTGAGCTACATGCTCTAGGGACCTAAACCTTGTCAGCACAATAAACAAAACATGCTGGAGGGATAGAATCCCGTACCAGAGACTTCCCATACTCTGGAATGAACTACCTATCTATATCAAACAAAGCTCCTCATTAGTACTCTTCAAGAAAAATCTTGATGATTGGATGGTAAATAGGAAATTCCCCCGGGGATCACTTCTGTGGCTCTGCTTGACAGTGGCACTGGAACATAATTTTCTTGGGTGGCAAAAGCCAGGGTACCTTTTTGGCTGGGCTTGTATAGGCCCTAGGGCTGATAGCCTACTACCTACCTATGAACCTATGAAATAACACACACACACACACACACACACACACACACACACACACACACACACACACACACACACACACACACACACACACACACACACACCAAGTCTCACAGTTGCCATTTCTGGGATTGGAATTCCTACCTAACTAGCACATCACACTACAGCATTACACAGTTATAGTGCATGCCACAGAGATTATTGGGGTACTCCTTCCTCAAAGGTGTATTTAAATGTGAATGACATCAGCAGGCTTGCCAAAGAAGGGCAGTGGAGGTTGTAGTGACTGTGAATGGCCTCAAAAGCATTGCTCCCTACACAGACAAACAAACACACACACACAAACATCCACACTTACCTAACTAGTATATCACACTACAGCATTACGCAGGTATAGGGCATGCCATAGAGATGACTGGGCTACTCCTTCCCCAAATGTGTATTTCAAAGTGAATGACATCAGCAGGCTTGCCAAAGAAGAGCAATGGAGATTGTAGTGGATGTGACTGCCCTGAAAAGCATTGCTCCCTACACAGACAAACAAACACACACAAACACCACGTCTGGTAACAGAACTTCTACCTAATTAGTTTATCACACTACAGCATTACACAGTTACAGGTCACGCCATGGAAATTACTGGGCTACATTTTCCTCATAGGTGTATTTCAAAGTGAATGACATCATTAGGCTTGCCAAAGAAGGGCACTGGAGGTTGTAGTGACTGTGAATGAGCTCAAAAGCATTGCTTCCTACACAGACAAACATCCACACTTTCCATGTCTGGGAATAGTACTCCTACCTCACTAGTTTATTACATTACCACATTATGTGGTTATAGGATGCACCACAGAGATTACTGGGCTACTCTTTCCCCAAAGGTGTATTTCAAAGTGAATGACATCAGCAGGCATGCCAAAGTAGAGCATTTGAAATTGTAGTGAGTGTAACTGGCTTAAAAAGCATTAATCCCTACATAGACAAACACACACTTGCCACATCTGGTATTAGAACTCCTACATCACACTACAGCATTACGCAGTTATAAGACATGCCACAGAGATTACTGAGCTACTACTTCCCCAAAGGTGTATTTCAAGGTGAAGACATCAACAGGCTTGCCATAGTAGGGCAATGAGGAGTGCAGTGTGTGTGCATGGGCCAGAATGCATTCATCTAGAGGCAGATGCACCATACTCAGGCACACACAGGTTTATATTCCACAGGTACATGTATACAACTGCTAGATGACTACTGACTTATACAGTCATGTTGCACAGTTAGCACTAGCACCACAGACACTATAATGCTGAGTGATTCCCGAGGCAAATGTCTACGGTGATTGACATTGGCACATCATGTATTTTTAACCAATTGGATGTGTGCTGGTTGGGACAGGCCTCATGATGGAAGGCTCTTTGTCACTGTCACTCTATTCCACACATCTATGCATGTGTACTTTTGGCCTATTATAGTGTGTTGTCCTTGGATACATGTGTGCATTCCTATCCAATGTGTGCGCAAAGCATGACTGGTTTGTACTGAGGAGTGTATGCACTAACATCTGCGACTGTCAGATATGTATGGTCCGCTGTTGTTGCCAGACATGGGCTTCATTTCTTTAAGTGTGTGAGCATGTCCAGTATGATCTTTCAGTATTTTGTTGTCTGACATTGCCTTCATTTCTCTAAGTGTGGGAGCATGCCCAGTATGACCTTCTGTATTGAATGTGTGAATGCATTCCATGTAGAATGTACTCCAGTGCAGACTTTTGTGTTCTTCACCTACAGCTAGCAAACTGTTTTTGCAGGATATCTGTAGATCAGTTGACAATATGGGGTCAAAATGGGCAAAGGATAGTGGGTTACTGTAGGTAATTGTGTCTGTGTTGCTTCTGCTACATGGTCCTGGTGTTAGCTGTGATATTTAGACATATGTACTGTTATACACTGTAATGTTTTATGTCATCAAGTAGTCAGGTAGACATATTTTCTTTCAGTGATGTCATGTGGAACACAGGGTGAATGTAACTATGTCCAGTATTGTGGTCAGCAGCCTACATATTCTTGCACACTCATGTCATTCAGGAGGGGAAGCTGTAGACACTTGCTGCTGGGTCTGTGTAAATGGTTCAGCTCCTTGGTATAGTGGTGGCAGAGGATCCCATGCTTGTACATCCATCAAAGTGACAGTATGGCCATATCTTGCTGTGGCC
The DNA here is from genome assembly GCF_019279795.1 of Protopterus annectens. Taxonomy (NCBI): domain Eukaryota; kingdom Metazoa; phylum Chordata; order Ceratodontiformes; family Protopteridae; genus Protopterus; species Protopterus annectens. The sequence continues at coordinate 297,497,867 of NC_056730.1, read as the reverse complement.
ATACCTCACAGCTGTACAGATTCACACAAGTTACCCAGAGGCAGGTGTCATAATTCTGGACATTACCTCTACACATTGTGGTTTACAAGCAGGTTTGTAGCCACCCATTCTTGTGTTTGCAGCCAGTGATAGTATGTACACACAGCTGGGGTTCGGACTTCACACACTCCATGCCGTCTACGCTCCCAGCCCCCCTCTATTACTCTATCCTCTTCCATACATTATGCAAACATTATCCGATAATTTCCCTATAGTTATTACCTTATCATAGCAGTAATTTGGTGTTGGTCCACAGTTCATGCAATAGGACATGGTAGACATGTTACTGTGATTTGTCCACATTGCCTTGCATATGGGTTATGTGGTGTGTGTTATGTTGTTATTTGGGCATCCATGACATAACATACATTGGCAGTACGGGTGAGACACAGGCCTTTGGCAGAGGACTGTAGGCCATTTGGTAGTGATGCAGGCTAACTGTAGCAGGCTGTTGCATTCTGTCAGTCCTACAGTCCCAGACTGTGATACACTATATTCCCCTTGGGTGACAGGGTAGGTGTGCAAGGTGTTCATGCCAATACTTTTTGTCAGTTTTGATCCAGTGGTGTGGACGCTGGCAGGGTGCTGCTTACAGCTAGGGATACACCTGCATGGGACACCTGCTCTACATGCTGTATTCTTTCAAAATTGCCACATACAGGTGGGGGGTCATATTGTACTCATTCCCAACAGCAGGGATGAGATTAGAGAGGTACCTGTGGATGGTGGTGGGGTGAGCTGGGCGCATGTGTACTATGGATACTACTTGCATCTGACTCACAGATATGCATGGGGCATTCCACTTATGCTCGCTTGTGCAGGGACATCAGCTGTTTCTCAATACATCATTCCAGTGTTGGCCAGAAGACATTGGTATTCCCTACTACAAGCCCAGATAATGTGCTGTAAACCTGTATGTACAAATCCAAGGGTGTGTCCACTGACAGTTACAAACTATACAGTCTGTCTGGGGTACTTCCCCCTGTGTACTGCTTGTATATCTGGGCCGACATTCATGCCATGTCCATCTTTCAGATGGTGACACATATTACTTGCAAACATTTACTCTGGCTTATGGCTGGAATGTATTATACTGGGAAGCATTGTGTTTGGCACTGCAGTTGTGTGAACTTGGCCCTGTCATCAGCAGTACTGGGCAATGGCCACCAGGACAAACCTCACCATGCATACATACTGACCATTCTCACACAACATACTACACACACCAACCTAACACACGCAAACCTGCATATTACACACATGCTACAATCTATCCTGCTACCTTCCCAGCTCAAGCAATAAGTGCGCCACTGTTATTATACCTACGCACACATGTTACTACATTTCTACACAGGACTGGGGGGCACACGTGTGTGTTACTATGTGTCTACATAGGACTGGGGGGGCACATCTTACTGTTACTACATTTCTACATAGGATTGTGGGGGGGCACACCTGACTGTTACTACGTGTCTACATAGGAATGGGGGGGCACACTTGACTGTTACTACATTTCTAGATAGGACTGGGGGCACACCTGACTGTTACTACATTTCTAAATAGGATTGGTGAGGCACACCGGACTGTTACTACATTTCTACATAGGACTGGGGGGCACACCTGACACTTGTACACATTTGCTATGACTGTACTGGTATGTCAGGTGCTCCATTTCATTCTGTATTCTAGACTATCATGCTGACAAGAGGCATATCAGTGTACTACATGTCTTAGGTTTGATTGACCTACATTACAGTTTCTGACTTCATACCCTTCAGATCTAACATCCCACTGCCTGACCTGTTGTAGTCTGTCTGTGTAGGCCTGGGGGGGTGTTTCCCATAGCCATCAATCAGAGACCTTAGCACAGCCTTTGTTTGTGTTTGTCTACACCTGTCCTGCTGGCTGAGACTGTTGTTGGGTATGTGAGCCTCCCTGACTGGCATGTGTGTGTCATATGGACACACATGTGGCCTAGCACATTTCCTGCAGTGAGTTTTGCCACCTTGTCTAGTACTGGCTATTATGGTGACACCAGTATTTGTTACATATCTTATGCTGCCACTATAGGTGTCTACTATCTGCTGGCATCCCATTCAGCCACCTGATTCCCTTGCATGCTCACATCCATACCATAGATACAAGTAACAACACATACTACTCCATTTGGTAACTGGTAGGAAGAGTGACTTACCTTGTGGCTGTGCCAGTATTAAGGATGGTGCTGGAGGGCTGACTATGTCAGATGCACATAGTAAACTCCATAAACATGGTTAAGCACAGGTAGTGTCATGTTTGGCATCGCTTTTACTGTATGTGCAAGTCAGAGAGAGGTATCATTCCCTGGGTCCCTACTGCATCAGTGTATGTGCTATGCATTGCCTCTTTTCCAAGGCCAGGGCATACTGGGCACACCTCCTTCTGCCTACTGTGGCAGGCTCAGGCTGTTCCTCCTCTGAGTCACTCTGTGCTTGTGCAGGCCTTGGCAATGGTAGGGGGCTGTGTGGCCCTGCCCTCATGCTGTTCCTGCTGCAGTTGTTTCTGCAGGATCATATTGCATGGCACATATGATGAAAATTTGGGTACATGTAGCTAGAGAGTTCTGCAAAGCTCCACTGGATGTGTCCAGGCACCGGAACTGTGACTTGAGCATCCCAAACACATACTCTATTATGATTCTGGTCTGTGCGTGTGCCTCATTATGGAGTTTTTGTTTGGGTGTGTGTGCATTTCTGATGGGTGTCATCAGCCATGGCTCCAGTATGTAAACAGCATCCTCCACTAGGTGACCGTAAGGGATGTCCCCGCAAATCTCTAGTACAGCTGCGTCAGATGCCAGATGTGGGAGTAGTGATAGCTTCCAGGGCAACCAGCACACACATTCATTATAATGCCCTAGGAATCACACATGACCTGGCAGTTGATGGAGGGGAAGCTCTTGCAGTTGATGCAGACCCTACCCTACTTTGATGCATATGTGCATGCCATCTATAGCACCCACTACCTCAGGGTATTCTGCTATTTGGTGGAAGAGACACATATTGCTGGCCAACACCTCACAGGTGTTGGAGAAATATACGTGCTCACTGGCATGTGCTGACATGGCATCCAGTAATTGGTGGAGCACCCTGGATGCTGATGCCTGTGAGATCTCCAAGATATCCCCCGTTGGCCTTTGGAAGGTACCTGTATCCAGTATTCTTAGGTGTACACATACCTTGGTATCCACTGGGTTGGGGTCCCCTCTGTTAGTTCTGTGTGTCAGGCGTGGCTGGCACAACTCAACAATTTGCTGTAGGAGGTCCCTGTCCACCCTATAGTGCTCCACTATCTCCAGCTCATGCAGCTCCTGGTAGGTTACCCTGGGTCTGTACACTCTTCTCTGTCTCCTCACTGTGGGTTGGTCAACAGCATTCTCATCCTCACCACCTTCAGCCTCTTCCACATGTTGATGTACGATAGCTGCTGCAGCCCCTATCATTTTGTTGCTTTTGTTTGTTAAAATTTCCCCACTTATGTACACCGGTGGTTTAGAGTATGTGGGAAAAAACAGAGGGAAACGTGTTTGCATAGTTTATAGTAGTGTGCTGGGCTGGGCTGCTGCCTGTGCAGTTGGCTGATTCTGATACATTTCACCTGCCAGCTATGCTAGTTCTCCATGATTACCTTCCTACTGCTGTTTTCCCTTCCCATTGCCTTTCTGTTTAAGCCTGGGGGTGCGCCGCACAAACACAGTGTTCAAATGTGTACAGAGCTGCTATTTCCTGGTTTACATTTTTTTCCCCTTTAAACCTGGTGCGTGGCACGCACACTCACTTAGGCAATGTAAAGACTGCTAGGCAGCCACAGACACCCCCCCCCACCCTGCTTAGCTCTGCTAAGCTAAGGGCAAACCCAAGCCACAGGGCTCCAATAAGCTTACAGTATGCCTGACACACCCCCTATGATATAAGCTAACTCTTCGGCTTGAACCATGCTATTCCTGCACTTACACTGTTGGGTGCTGGCTAGCATTGAGGGGAAATCTGGGATTCAGTATCATTCCCCTCATTTGCATAGGATTGCCTGCCAATGCATAGTTACAGGTCCCACACTGAGCCTACCCCCTTAGCAACCACTATTCACTGGCCATGTTTTCTTCTGCTTACCATTGAGTATAATGGCAAAATAGTGATTTTGGTTAAAATGCTTATTTTAGTTTTTTTTTTTTTTTTTTCGTCCCGATTCCATTAGCTCACCCCTGCCCTACGCTTAAACAGTCAAAATCAGCTAAAAAAAAATTTTTTTTTTTTTTCCAACTGTTTTCCATGCCAAACCAACTGTTTTCCATGCCAAAGGCCATATATTTGGCCATTGGCATGCTTTACATATACTATACCCCCTTTATTTGGAGCTGTCATGGCTCCATTTTGTAGTTTACAGAAATGTACTTGGTTACTAACCGAGTACATTTTTGCACACTAGACTTGTCCTACACGGCTAGCTGACAGCTTCCTGGATCACAAATTCACCTCATTTGCATGGTTTTCACCTGCAAATGGAGTAATTTGCATACAGGAGCTGTGTCCATGCAGGAATAGTGCAGGAGCTCTCGTGCACATCCCTGGATCGCACAGTGGCCATATTGTCTCCAATAGCTCCTGCACTATTCCTGCACGCCATGCAGAACTTGCTGAATCTGGGGAACTGTCTTCCCCCATAGTGCATTTTTTAGGCAATGCCAAACTGAAAGTACTTCGACTTTGCAAATCAAAACAAAGAAAATCTAAAGGTATTACTGTTGCATGCTAGTAGTCTAAACAAAAAACTCAACTCCCTAGAAGCTCTCCTTACCCTAGAGAATATTGGCTTCTGTGCAGTCACTGAGACATGGTTTAAAGCAGCAGAGAGCACACCAACAGTGCAAGGTTATAATGCCTTCCACATATTTAGGCCAGCTACTTCACAGGCAAGGACTAAAAGTTGAGGTGTCTGTTTACATCAAAAATAGATATACTTCAAGGCTGGTCAAACAGGACAATGCACTTGAGCTGCTCCATGTTCAAATCACCATAGGCAAAGTCCAATACCACTTCATTGCATGATACAGGTCCCCCTCTATGGCCCATTAAACCCATACCATGTATTTAAACTTATTAGAAACACTAGCCATCAGACCAAATACCATATTTATGGGTGGCTATAATTACCCCACTATTAACTGGGAATCCTATATGACACAAAACCTACATGCACAGAGATTTCTGGATTTTGTAAACACAAACTCCCTGGACCAGATAGTCAATACACCAACCAGAGGTGTAACCATACTGGATCTGGTCCTCACTAATATGGGAGAGTGCTGCACACTTCCCACAGTAATGCCTTCCCTAGTAAGATCAGACAACAAAATGGTGTCCTTTGAAGTAAAAATAAAACCCGGATCCCCAGCTAAACCTGGAATATTCAGGAACTATTCAAAGGCTAACATCCTGCTATTAAGTGAGAACCTGGCAAAACTTTAAGCCACCATAAACCCAGAGAACACTGCTGCCCATGCAGAACTGTTCACAGAAACCTGTACAAGCGTATTAATAGCTGCATAGAGGCAGCTGTACTGACCAGGAAGAAGTACAGAACTAACTCGAAAAACAAGCCCCCCTGGTGGAATCACAAAATCAATTGGCTGTATAACAGAAGGAAGAAAGTCATGGCAAGAATTAGGAGGTGCAGCACCCAGCAGGATAAAAGCGCTCTCATCAAACAAAATGAACAATTCAGAGGACAAATAAAGTCTACTAAAGTGACATTTGAGGTACGTTTGGCCTCCTAGACCAAGGCCAACCACAAAGCATTCTTTATCTATGCCTGCAACCTCAAAGGCAATACACAATTGTCTGCAGAGCAGAGATATAGCAAACCTCCCGGCTGATAAATTTAGCTCCAACTTTATTCCCCTCTCCCCCTCAACCTTCGTTCAGGAAATATCTGCAAATATAACTGCTCCTACTATCACTAAGAAAGAGGTCCTTAATGCTCTCTCTAAGACCAAGAACACTGCATCAATGGGCCTAGACAATATCCCAGGATGCCTTCTAAATAGCATGAAACATGACCTATCAGGGCCTCTGGAATTACTATTTAACTGCAGCTTCCAAACAGGCTTCATGCCTCATGAATGGAAAAAGGCAACAGTCATCTCCCTGCACAAAGGTCTCACTAGTCTTATATGTAAAGCCATGGAAAGAATTATCATGGAGATGATCAACAGAGATACAGTAAACCTTCAGACACTGGAGCCAACCCAGTTTGATTTAGTTGGCGGAAGATCATGCCTACTAAACCTGGTGGGCTTCTTTGAGAAGGTCACCAAAGCAATGGATGAGGGCAAAATAGTTCACACTGCCTACATTGACCTAGTGAAGGCATTTGACACAATACTCCACTCAGGCATTGTTGACAAACTCAAGAGGTTAGGTATAAACCTGTATGTCACCCGATGGATAGCCAACTAGTTTAAAGACAGGACCCAGGATGTTAGAATTGGGGAGGCCACCTCTACAAAGAGGCCAGTCACAAGTGGAATCCCTCAGGGATCAGTCCTTGGACTGCTCTTTTTGACATTTACTTCTTAGAATTCAAGGCCAATGTCAGTGTTCTCTGGCTGACTGAATTTGCAGATGATTGCAAATTAGGAACTGTCAATAAATCTCATATTGACAAAAATGTTCTCCGGGAGGAGCTGTCACAGACAAACAACTGGTGTCACAGCCATGGACTAAAACTAAATGCCAAGAAATGCATAATAGTAGCCTTTGGAAAGTTACCCACCCCTAGTAACTATCATATTGACAACACGCCCCTTAGAGCTGACCCAGTAGTCAGGGAATTAGGGACACACATAGTAATCTAGCCTTTGACCATCATGTGTCTACAGTGGTGAAGAAATCATTTTATGCTGTGCAACTTATAAACAAAGGTATGGCATCTAACTTCAAGGAAGTCATTGTTCCACTGTATTTGGCATTCATCAGACCTATCATTAAGTACAATGCCCCTTTGATGTGTACCTAACCAGGCATGTCCAACAACTGGAACATCCACAGATCTTCCTCACTAAAAGAATACAGGGCATAAATAAAATGTCTTATGCAGACCGCCTCAAGGCCCTATCCCTGTATTCTGTTTCCTATAGGCTTTTGAGGGGAGATCCATGCCTGGCATATAGGACATTGTCAGACCCCACGTTGATGGACCTCCTACATATCTACAAAGCAAACAGCACCAGAATTACCTGTTCTAAAGATTTAAACCTTGCCTGTGATATAAATAGGACCTGCTGGAGAGATAGGTATGTATCCCAGAGACTATCCCGTCTATGGAACAGACTCCCCATCCATGTGAAGAAGACTTCCTCCCTTACCTAATTCAAGTGCAACTTGGGCATTTGGATGGGAAGCCAGAAATTCATCCCTGGTTTGGCACCAATGTCTCTAATTGACACAAG
>NC_056730.1:297385342-297485342 GCF_019279795.1 Protopterus annectens | reverse complement strand
AGTCTCTGGGTGAGGAACCTGTCTCTCCAGAATGTTCTGTTGATTGTGGTAATGAGGTTGAGGTCTCTGGAGCATGAGGTGCAGAGCGATTGAGATTTCTTTAGATGTAGCATTTCTAACACAGCTGGGTCAGACATGACTTTGTAAGTCAAGCAGAGATTGGCTCTAAGTAGGCAACATGAGACAAAGAATAGCTGGAGTCTTTTGAGTCTGTCCATGTAGGACATGTGTTTAACTCCTAGGATCCTCTTCATGAGGTACTTCTGTGGCCTCTCTAGCTGTTGCAGGTGTCTTGTGAGGTACATACCAAACGGGGTATTATACTCGATGATTGGTGTAATGAGGGAAGAGTAGAGATGATGACCTCTTTCTTCCTGAATGCAAAACCCTTGATAATGAGATGTGCCACATAGAAGGACTTTCTGACCACAGTGACAATGTGTTGGTCGAAGAAGAGGTTGCTATCAACCTGCGTCCTCAGATCTCTTATAATACCTTCAGTGTTCAGTGGGCTCCCATCAATGTGGTAATTAATAGGAACTGAATTTTTACCAAAGGGGATGATGATGCATTTTTTGGCGTTAATCTTAAGGCCATGGCTTCAACACCAGTCATTGGTCTCAGCGAGGCCTTTCTGTAGGATGTCTGCATCACTTCAGGAGTTAATAATGGCTCCTAGTTTGCAGTCGTCTGTGAACTTGGTCAACCAGAGTCCCTTTTTGTTGGCCTGGACTTCTGAGAAGTAGATGCCGAACAGGAGAGCACCTAGGACCGATCACTGTGGGACTGCATTTGCGACTGGTCAGCAGTCTGACTTGGAGTCCGCTAATTTCGCACTGTGTGTTCTACCAGTGAACCAACACTATGACTTGTGAAAGATGCACATATACAGCCAATCTGGAAGCCAAGCACTTTCCAGCCAAGACTAGATTAGCCAGTCAAGTGGAGAAGGTTAACACCTGCACCACACCATATTCAACACATAGCCCTCAAGAACATACATCACCACAGCCCTCACATAGTAACACAAAACACAAACCTACTTTTGCAGAGGCTCTCAATAAAAATCTTCCCAAACAACAGAGACCTCTGAGGCAGAAATACGAACAACCACCACATCCCAGCACAAGCCATGAGACACATGGCTCACATAAACAGTGTGCCACTCAACCAAAGCCCATAAGGTAAAACAACTTACCCAATACACTAGTCATAGGTAACTGAATAGTAAGGCACACTGATGTCCCACTCACTAGGTTGAATAAGGAGAAAGTTACAGTCAGCTGCCTGTCAGGTGCCAGGATCCGCCACATAATGCATGCGCTTTCGTCATGCCACAACAGGTACAAATATGACTCTGTCATTGTCCATGTTGATGTGAATGACCTGAGACGTACCTCCCTGGACTACATGAAAAGAGACATAGAGGAGCTCTCAGATCTTGTAGTCCAGGCGGGTATGACCCTAGCTCTGAGTAGAATCCTACTGTCACCCAGAATGATACCACAGTACAAACAGAAAATAATTGACTTCAACAGTTGACTAAGTTTCTTGTGTCATTCTAAGGGGATCCAGTATCTGTCTGCCTGGGATGACATAACTGACAGACCTCGATGCTTCACCAGAGATGGCCTGCACCGGTCACCCCAGAGATTCCAGATACTGGCCAAGGTTCTTGCCACCCCTATAGAGCCTTTTTTAGGCAATGTGCTGTAGACAAAATTACCACCATAACAGCTACAAGCAGACAAAATCTGAGGGTTATTCTACTCAATGCTAGAAGTCTAAATCTCAAAATGCACTTGCTCAAAGCACTCCTTAAAATGGAGAACATCGACATCTGTGCAGTGACCGAGACCTGGTTCAAGGCTCTGGAGAGCACACCAGCACTACCAGGCAATAATTCATACCACACCTTTCGGCCCCTAAACCTGCACTGAAGCACTAAAGGTGGTGGTGTCTCCATATTCATAAAGGATATGCACACCTCCAGACTAGTAGCCCAACATAACACATCAGAGATACCTCAGGTACAACTAACAGTGGGTAAAACTGCAATCCAGGTTGTAGCCTGCTATAGATCCCCCACCATGTCCCAAGACTCCCACTCTAGATTCCTAAACACACTAGAAAATATTAGGGTACAACCCAATACCCTTATACTGGAAGACTTTATCTACCCCTCCATTAACTGGGAAAACCACACTTGCTCAACTTTTTCTGGAATTCATTAATTCCAATGCCTTGGAACAACTCATTCTTACCCCCACCAGGGGTAGAAACATCCTTGACCTGGTTATTACTAACATGAGTGACCATTGCTCTACACCAGTAATCAACTACTCCCTGGTCAGATCTAACCACAAGCTAATCATCATGAATATCGACATTCCACCCTTACCCCCCACCCCAAAGGAAACCACCATAAAAAACTTCTCCAAAGCCAATTTTGGGCTTCTAAAAACAGAAGTGGCTAACTTCACGACACACATGCAAATGGAAAATAGGTGCATGACTGCTGAATCATACACCAATGCACTGTATGAGCACATACATAAGTGCATAGAACGGGCCATACCAAACAGAACCAAGATGCTCGCATCCAAAAAAAGGAAGGCAATCTGGTGGTCCCCCACCATAAAAAAACTCTACAACAGAAGGAAAAAACTGTGGCAGAAAAGGGTGAAGTCCCAAGACTGGAAAACCTCCCTTGTTAGCCTCAGCAAAAAACTGAGATCCATCATCAAATTCTATAAAGCTAGCTACGAAAACAAAATTGCTGCTGATTCTAAAGTCAACCACAAGGCATTCTATAGTTATGCCAAGAATCTACATGGCAATACTCAGATCTGCTCTGAGTTACAGCACAATGGCAATAAATATACAGAACCAGCTGATATTGCCAACATATTGGCCAACAGGTTCATTGCGAACTTTACCCCCTTTCACCCCCTAAAGGGCCTATCACAATACCTGAGGAATGCTAAGTCCCTATTATCATGGCCACACAGGTAAAGAATGCAGTATCCGAAGCCAAGAATACAGCTTCCATGGGACCCGATAATATCCCTGGCTGTGTTCTACATGAATTACAAAGTGAACTGTCACCCCATCTGAGTACCCTGTTCAATCACAGCCTCATTTCAGCCTTTGATCCTACTGAATGGCACACTGCTACAGTCATCCCACTCCACGAAGGGGGAGCGACTACAGTCCCTGGGAACTACTGCCCCATTAGCCTGAGGAGTCTGATATGTAAGGCTATGGAGTGCATCGTCATGGACATTATAAATAAGGAACTAGGGAATCTCCAAACTCTGGACCCCACACAGTTTGGGTTTGTGAAAGGTAGATCATGCCTGCTCAACCTGATAAACTTTTTCGAGTCTGTCACCAGAGCTGTGGATGAGGGCAAGGTTGTTCACACAGCCTACCTAGGTCTTGCTAAGGCCTGCAACACCATCCCTCACTCAGAAATCATAGATAGACTCATTAAACTAGGCATAAGCCCATATGGCATAAGATGAGTTGCCAATTGGCTCACTGACAGAACCCACACTGTTAAAGTAGCAGACTCCAAATCTGACTACTGACTAGTTACAAGTGGTGTCCCACAGGGATCAGTCCTAGGTCCTCTCCTGTTTGGCATCCACGTCTCTGAAGTTCAAGTCAACACAAAGGGACTCTGGCTGACCAAGTTTGCAGATGATTGCAAACTAGGAGCCATTATTGATTCTACAACTGATGTAGATATTCTACAAAAAGGCCTCACTGACACCAATGACTGGTGCCAGAACCATGGCTTTAAGCTCAATGCCAAAAAGTGCACTGTCATTCCCTTTGGGAAAAATTTGGTGCCCATAAACTACCACATAGGCAGTAGTCCACTAAACACTGAAGGTGTGATAAGAGACATGGGGACACAGGTTGACAGCAACCTCTCCTTTGATAACCACATTGCCACTGTAGTCAGACAGTCCTTCTATGTGGCACATCTCATTACAAAAGGTTTCTCATCCAGGAAGAAAGAGGTCATAATCCCTCTCTACTCATCCCTCATTAGACCTGTTATAGAATACAACGCCCCATTTGGTATGTACCTCACTAGACACCTACAACAACTGGAAAGGCCAAAAAAATATCACACCAAGAGTATCTTTGGCCTTAAATACATGCCCTATATGGACAGACTAAAAAAACTCCAGCTGTACTCTGTCTCTTATCGCCTACTTAGAGGCGATCTCTGCTTGACCTACAAAGCCATATCTGACTCAGAGCTGCTAGAGATGCTACACCTAAACAAATCCCAATACCTCCGTGCCACATGCTCCTGGGACCTATACCTCATTACCACAATAAACAGACCATGCTGGAGGGACAGGTCCCTAACCCAGATGCTTCCCATTCTCTGGAACAAATGTCCCATTCACCTCAAGCTGAGTACTTCACTGGCCCTCTTTAAGAGAAATCTCGATGAGTGGATGAGCAATAGGAAGTTCACCCTGGGGATCACTTCAGCAGCCTTGCTTAACAGGGGCACTGGGAACTAACTTTCGGTAGCATAATGCCAGGAAATCTTCTTGAGCTAGGCTTATATAGGCTCCAGAGCGGTTAGCCTAGCACATACCTATGAACCTATGAACCTATGAATTTGCAACCCACCTAGCGATATAGGGGTTGATGCCTAGTTTGCTGAGTTTATCAATAATTACTGAGTGAGGAATTGTATCAAAGGCTTTGGCCAGATTGAGGTAGGCTGTATGTACTGACTTGCCTTCATCCACAGCCCTGGTGACTGACTCAAAGAAGTCAACCAGGTTGAGCAGGCATGCTCTCCTTTTCACAAAGCCAAATTGTGTGGGGTCTAGAGTTTGGAGATTTGCTGTATCTTTGTTAATCAGGTCCATGATGATGCAATCCATAGCTTTATATATCAGACTTGTCAGGCTAATGGGGTGATAATTCCCAGGGTCTGCAGTTGCTCCTCCTTTATGGAGAGGGATGACTGTAGCAGTGCACCATTCAGTAGGGACAAAGCCTGAGGTGAAGCTATGACTGAACAGGGCACACGGATGTGGTGCCAGTTCACTTTGTAGTTCATGTAGAACACAGCTAGGGATATTATTGGGTCCCATGGAAGCTGTATTCTTGGCCTTGGACAATGCAGCTTTAATCTGTGCTGCAGTAATGCTAGGTGCCTTACATTTTACTGGTATTGTGATTGGTCCTTTAGAGGGGTAAAGTTGGCACTGAATCTGTCAGCCACTATGTTGGCAATATCTGTTGGCTCAGTTTAAGAGGTACCATTGTGCAATAACTCAGAGAAAACCTGGGTATTGCCGTGGAGGTTCTTGATATAGCTATAGAAGGCTTTGTGATTGTTTTTAGTGACTGCCGCAATTCTGCCTTCATAGCTGGCTTTAATTTGATGATTTGATGAGGGATTTCAACTTTTTGTTGAGGCTAATAAGGGAGTTTTTCCAGTCTTGGGACTTCACCTTTTTCTGCAACAGTTTCTTCCTTCTGTTGAGAGTTTATTAATGTCAGGGGACCACTAGATTGGTTTCCTTTTTTTGGAGGAGAGTGTCTGGTTCTGTTGGGTATGGTTAGTTCCATGAATTTATGTACATGTTTGTACAGTGCATTAGTGTATGATTCTGCAGTCATGTAGCTATTTTCTATTGGCAGAGGTGCCATGAAGTTAGCCACCTTTGTTTTTATGAGTCCAAAGTCAGCTTTGGAGAAGTTTTTCAAGGTGGTTACCTTTATGGGAGGTGTGAGTGAGATGTGGATTTCCATGGTGATTTGTTTATGGTTGGATCTGACCAGGAGGGACTGACTACTGGTGTAAAACAATGGTCACCCATGTTAGTAATAACCAGGTCAAGGATGTTGCTTCTTCTAGTGGGGGTCAGAATGTGCTGGTCCAGGACATTGGAATTGATGAATTCCAGGAAGCGTTGGGCCCGTATATTGGTGCTTGAGTAGTTTTCCCAGTTGATGGAGGGGTAGTTGAAGTCTCCGAGTAAGAGAGTGTTGGGCTGGACATTGATAGATTCCAGGGTGCTTAGGAACGTGGGGTGAGAGTCTGGGGACATGGTTGGGGACTTATAGCAGGCTATGACCTGGATCGTCATCTTACCCAATGTTAGTTGTATCTGAAGTATCTCAGATGCATTATGCTGGGCTACTAGTCTGGAGGTGTGCATATCCTTTATGAATATGGAGACCATCGCCTTTGGAGCTACGGTACAAAAGGTGAGGAATGAGTTGTAGCCTGGTAGCACAGGGGTACTTTCTGCCACTTTAAACCAGGTCCCCATTACAGCGCAAATGTTGATGTTCTCCATTTTGAGGAGTGCTTCAAGCGAGTGCATCTTGAGATTTAGACTTCTAGCATTGAGCAGCATGACCCTGAAATTGCATTTATTTATAGCTGTTACTGTGGTAATTTGGTCTTTGAAACACCGCCTAAAAAAGGCACTATAGGGGTGGCAAGAGCCTTAGCCAGTAGCTGGAAACCTAGGGCTGACAGATGCAGGCCATCTCTGGCAAAGCATTGAGGTCTGTCAATCATGTCATCCCAAGCAGACAGATACTCGATCCCCTTAGAATGACACCAGAAACTTAGCCAGTTGTTGAAGTCAACCATTTTTCATTTGTACTGAAGTATCCTTCTGGGTGATGGTAGGATTCTGCTCAGGGCTTATGTCATACCTGCCTGGGCCACAAGGATGATCAAATCACCACCCAGGGAACATGAAAGGGTCTACATCAATAAAAAGCAGTTCCACTCCCTTAATTGACAGGTCATGCATCATGCTAGGCAAATCATCTTAAATGTGTGGCATGGCAACCCCAGCAGTTACCACAACTCTCATATTTGGCACATCTTACAGCTCTAGCTGAGGTTTTCCAGGGATGTTGTCCCACAAGGCCAATTACTGGGGATGCATGGGATGCTTTGGAACCATGGCTGATGACATCCATCAGAAATATACACGCAACCATGGAGGAATGCTATAATGATGCACATGCACAAACAAGAAACATCATAGAGCATGTGCTTGGGCTGCTGAAGTCATGGTTCTGGTGCCTAGATATATCAGGGGAGGGTGGTGCCCTACAGTATGATCCTAGTACTCGTGTTAAAAGTATTACAGTCTATGCTATCCTACACAATGTCATCCTGAGTAAACAGCTGCAGCAGGAAAACTAGGGGGTCGAAGTACACATTGCAATACCACTGGCAGGGTTACCACATCCACATGCAGGTGAGGAGTCAGAGGGGGAACCCAGCTGCAGCTGCTGTGGGTGTTGGTAGATGTACATGTGCACAATATGCCCTCAACCTCATCAAGAGGCAATGGATAGCACATATGCTGGCCACCTAAGGGGGACAACTTTCATTCTATGCACATACATAGAGTGCATTTGATACTAGGCAATGCTGACAACCTTTACTACACCATGTGATGGCTGTGTGCTGCCAGCATGAAACAGGGTCAGCATTGAATGACAAAAAAATATAACTGCAGGGCTGTCAAGTAATGTGTGGAACCTGTAATACAAATATAGATGTGTAAGAACACAAATGAATGACCGATAACTGCATAACTGGTACTTGTAAATGTACCTAAGTAGAATGCATATTAGTAGTCCAGCAATCCCATCAATATCTACAACTCACATCTGTAATATATACTTAAGCAGTTTACCAAATAACCTGCTTCATGAAACTAAAATATCCACAACAGAAACTGCAGTCCAAACTCTACTTGTCCTTATATTCTCATACCTGGAGCAATAAGCATGACTAAAAACAGCCTCCCCACCTTCACGTTCCCTAGCTACACAGCTACATCTTTATAGTATAGATGCAAATGAGTTGTGAGCTCATTAGAATTGCTGAATACCAAACTTTTGACTTTGTGTAGCAGATCTAAATATAGTGTAGACTCTACACCACTATTAGGCATTAATGGCTTGAAACTGTGAATGATTAGTCTGACTGAAGCAAAACATAGTAATTCACAGGCACCCTTCCCTGAAGTGGTTATGTCAGTCACCCTTACAAATTGTGGAACTAACTGCAGTGAGCTTTAAAACAAAACTACACATCCCACATGTGTATTTCTTTGACACAATAGCAGAGTTCCCTGCCTTTGCTGAAAACTGTTGTTCACTGTCATGTATTTGTATCTGAAAGGAGAAGACATGCACTAGAGATTGCATGGCTGATAGTAAGTCTGATAGTAAAGCAGGGATGAGGGAAGAATTTCTACAATACAAAGAGAAGACAGAGCTGTAGTTTTGCAAACATATTCATAAATATTGTGTGATCACTCATTCCACGAAATATTTTATCTACACATGCACAATCAACTGAGAATGCCCAACTGAATGAACTGTTTAATACTGGATATCAAGTGTGACTTGCTTGTATGCACATTATTTGATTCCTTTTGCAAAGCTGTGTCTGCGTCAAAGACAGCTAACCCACTGCAACTGTGTTGTGTAAGTGCAGTACTCTGATAGCTCAAATACACAGCTGGCTAATTGTTTAACATTTGTTAAACTTTATCTTTTATACATTATTTATTTATTTATTGCCTTTACCATGCACATGGCATGTGACATAGTGCAAGCACAGTTCACTGCTTAAGGAAAAAATGAAAATTTATTTTCAGTCACCTTATAGAGTGCAAACATGCTTTGTGGCATCATGCAGCAGTCAGCACCATGCAGAAATGACTGCATACATTCCAACTCTTATCTGACTGTATCTGTGGCATGAGGTGTTAATATGGGTGAGCTAAAAAAGAGGTAAAGCAGGATTTGAGTCCTACAGCAGATATTTTTAGTGCAGGGATCATAAGGAGTACTTACACAAGTAATATGTGTTCACTATTGCCTTCTCCATTTGTGAGTTTCCTGCTTGAGTGCAAACATGGTACACTGGTTCATAGGTAGGTTCTAGGCTATCAGCCCTGGGGCCTATACAAGCCAGCCAAAAAGGTACCCTGGCTTTTGCCACCCAAGAAAATTATTTTCTTGTGCCACTGTCGAGCAGAGCCACAGAGGTGATCCCCGGGGTGAATTTCCTATTTCCCATCCAATCATCAAGATTTTTCTTGAAGAGTGCTAATGAGGAGCTTTGTTTGACATAGATAGGTAGTTTATTCCAGAGTATGGGAAGTCTCTGGGACAGAAATCTATCCTTCCGGCATGTTCTGTTTATTGTGGTGACAAGGTTTAGGTCCCTAGAGCATGTAGCTTGGAGGGATTTGGATTTCTTTAAGTGGAGCATGTCCAACAGCTCTGGGTTTGACATAGCTTTGTATGTTAGGCAGAGATCACCTCTGAGTAGGCGATATGCGAAGGAGTAAAGCTGGAGTTTTTTGAGATGGTCTGCATAGGTAATCCTCTTTGTGAGGTACTTCTGCGGCCTTTCCAGTTGTAGATGTCTTGTAAGGTACATACCAAAAGGGGCGTTGTACTCTATAATGTGTCTAATGAGTGATGAGTAGAGGAGAACAATGACCTCTTTTTTTCTGGATGAGAAACTTTTGTGATGAGGTGTGCCATGTAGAAGGATTTCCTGACTACTGTGGCAATGTGATTATCAAAGGAAAGACTACTATCCACCTGTGTCCCAAGGTCTCTTATCACATTTTTGGTGTTAAGTATACTACCGCTTATGTTGTAGTTCATGGGTACAGAGTTTTTACCAAAAAGGGGATGACAATGCACTTTTTGGCATTGAGCTTGAGGCCATGGCTTTGACACTAGGTATCTGTCTCTGTGAGGCCCTTTTGTAGGATGTCCACATTGTTAATATCCAAAAAACACACAAAGCACAAAACCAATGTAAAAACACCACAGCTCACAGGATAATGGAACCACAAACGATCTCCAAGCTATGTAGAATGGCAAGGTATAAGTACTTTAATAGAACTTCAACAATCAGTCTTCACTTTAAACAAATATCTGTTAAGTGCTTTCACCCAGTCCAAATACGAGGCTTCATCGGAACCATGAACATTGTCTTCTAACCACTTAAATAGCAAATAATACATCATGTGACTACCCCCTCCCACCAATACAATAATTCAAAATATATTTAAAAATATATATTATATTATACATAGCATATCCATAATGCTTACATAATTTATGATACATTGCTACATTAAACATTCTATAAAGTGCCAACAGCTGTAAAACTATAAAAACAATGCATTTGGAGAAAAACATATTATAATCTAGAAGCCCTTAACTTTAAGACGCTGCTAATATTAATGTTGTCATTAAGCCCCGGGACTTTCCCTGCATCCAATATTAGTTGCCAAAGCAACTCTTTATATTCAAGTCTCGATTCCCAACTACCACCTCGAGGATCAATCAAGACCTGTTCCAGGACCAAAAACTTGATGTCCATGTCCTTACAAACTAGGGCTTGTTTATAAAAGGCATTAGAATCCTTACCCTTACTGACATCATACATGTGCTCGTTCAATCTCTTTTTCATTTGCCTTTCCGTTTTCCCTATATAAAAACTCATACAAATCATACATACCCCCATATACACCACACCCTGGGTCCTACAATTGAAATATTTAGATGCTTGAATTTTCATTTTTCTAGAAGGGATCTATACAGACCCTTGATTAATCCTATAACAACACTGATGACAGGCTACGCATTTATAGGTGCATTTCTTTACTCTGTCATGTCTTTCCTGGGAGTTAAACCCTCTTTCCACTAACTCCTTAAGGTTCATATCCCTTCTCCTCACAAAATGGGGGTGTGTGGGGAGAAAACTAGAAATTTCCTCATTCACTCTTAATATAGACAAGTACTTTGTAATTATTTTTTCTACTTCAGATGATGTTCTAGAAAAAATATGTATAAAGGCACCCTTCAAATTAGATGCTTCTATGGTGCACTTGGTGTACTCAGATGTTCCAATGCCCAATATAGGGAAAAATTTGGAATCCCTATTATCAATAACTACCCTTACTACACTATCTATAAGTTTTTAGGGTAACCCCTCTCTAGGAAAAGTGAAGTAATAAATTCCACCTCTTCCAAAAATTGATCCAATAAACTTGTCATCCTTGATGCTCTAATCATTTGGCCCTTCACAATCCCCTTTTTTTGATAAAAAGGGTGTCCACTATCAAAGTGCAAATATGCATCAGAAAATGTCTTTTTTTCTAAACAACTTCGACTGAAAACATCTATTGTTGTAATCCTTGTATAATGTAACATCCAAGTAGTTTAAACTACATTCATTTACACTAGAAGTGAAGGCCAAAAACTCAGTGGATTCATTAATATAGCAAAAAAATTCCTGCAACTTCTCTTTCGAGCCCTTCCAAAATAAACAGACGTCATCTAAAAATCTTGTGTAATAAGTAATATATCTAGCCCATTCAGTTTGTAGTATAAATGTTTTCTCCCAAAAATATAACACACAATTGGCATATAAGGGAGCACACGGTGCCCCCATAGCCACTCCTTTCTTTTGGTGATAAAATTCACCATTAAAATACATAAAATTGTTCTTAAGGTCCGTTTCAGTAAACTCTATAATTAAATTAATAGTGTTACCATCCAATCCAGATTCAATAGTAAGTAACTCAGAAAACCATTCAAGACCAGTCTTGTGAGGGATACTTGGAAAAAGTTCTACTACATCTATAGTAACCATCAGTATATCTTCATCAAATTTGTCCTTGTTCATTCCCTTCAAGAATTCCCAAGAATCTTTATTAATGTGTGGTATTGAGGCAACAAATTCCTTTACTTTCGAATCCACAAAGGTAGCCAAAGGCTCTGTAACCCCCCCCCCACTTGCTACTATGGGTCTAAACTTAATGTTACTAATTCCTTTATGTGTCTTTGGAATCCCAAAGACAATCAGGATTCTAGGCTGATCAACGTATAAGAAATTATATAATTACTCATCAATACTTCCTTGCAGCAGATTATCCATAAATAATATTTAATATTAGCATAGGCTATATTGATCTCATTGCAAGAAACCAAGGAGTAGTGTTCAGTGTCTTGCAAAATATTATACATATGTGTATCGTAATCAACTGCATACATCGATTCCACCCCACCCCCTTATCCGGTTTCATAACCCTACACTTTTGTTCATTCAACTTCTTCAATATCTGGTCATCCACTTCAGAAAAATTGCTACTCAGACCATCCTTAAAATGTAGTTGCCTAATATCCTTTTCTGTCTATAAGTTCCTCAAACATCTTCAAAAACGGGTGTGTGGGGGGATTGTACAAACTCTTCCTTGAAAATTCATACTGTGTGTATTCTTGTCCTTTAAATAAAATATTCAAATTTAATTTCTTAATAAAAAGTTTTAGGTCAGTAATAGTATTGGCCAACAACCCTGGGTGGGAAGGAACAAAATGGAACCCTTTAGAAAATCAAAATAATCATCTGTTAAACAAATGTCAGTAAAATTGTAAATAGTAAAATTACCTTTTTTGCAAACTCTGTTCTCCTGATAATGTCCTTCTCCGTGTTGGTAGACCATGCCCTCATCTACATTTGTAATAGGCAAGATATTTAATTCTGGGTATAATTCCACCCCCTCCCCCTGTATCCCCCCCCCCTTCTGATATTGAAAATCCGGCATCGAGTGCTTTCTCTCTTTTTTGGCCAACCTCTCACTTCTCCTAAGTACTGGTTGTCCACCAGAAGGTCCTGCCAACTGATGGTTATTATTGTGACCTTAATTAGTCCTATTAACAAAAACATTGTCCACTTTAGCGAAGGCACGATACACTTTAGTTAAGGGATAAGCTCTCGCCTCCCTGTATTCCAGCAAATCCCTTTCCAGTTTTCTTAATTTTCTAGTGATAATTTTTCCACAATGATTGTCTACCTCCCTAAATACATTCTCATATTTTATTTTCTCCCTTCCAAACATATTATCACTTGTAATTTTATCATGAACAGAATTCAGCTCATTCAACAGGGCTTCACTTTGAGCTTAATAATCACTTATCATTAAATTCATAACTTCAGTGCCGGTCCTATTAAATACTTCACACAGCTGTTGGTACAAAATACTATCTTGCTTAACGTTATTTGGAAACTTAAATACCCGGACTCCCTTCGGGACTCCATTAACTTGAACACACTTTTTTAAATAATCAATTTCCAACTGATTAGTCTTAAAAGCATGTAATTTATCACTAAAAACAATAAAATGGTTGTCAAAAATGACAGTGTTATGAATAAATGTCCACATCATTAGGAGTTTCGATTATGGCTCCTAGTTTGCAGTCATCTGCGAACTTCATTAGCCAAAGACCTTCTGTGTTAGCCTGTACTTCAGAGAAGTAGATACAAAACAGGAGAGGACCCAGGACTGAACCCTGTGGTACTCCACTTGTCAATGGTCTGAAATCAGATTTGGAGTCTGCTACTTTCACAGTGTGGGTTCTGTCAGTGAGCCAGTTGGCAACCCATCTTGTGACATAGGGATTTATATCTAGTTTAGTGAGTTTATCTATAATTCCAGAGTGGGGGATGGTGTCAAAAGACTTGGCAAGATCTAGATAGGCTGTGTGAACCACCTTATCCTTGTCTACGGCTTTGGTGACTGCTTCAAAGAAGTCTATCAGGCTTACAAGACATGATCTGCCTTTTACAAACCCGAACTGGGTGGGGTCCAGAGTTTGGAGATTACCAGTGTCTTTGTTTATAAGTTCCATTATGATACGTTCCATGGCCTTGCAGGCCAGGCTCGTCAGGCTAATGGGGTGGTGGTTCCCGGGGTCCGTGGTGGCTCCTCCCTTGTGGAGTGGGATAACTGTCACTGTGCGCCATTCAGCAGGCACAAAGCCTGAGGTGAGGCTATGACTGAACATGATACTTAGGTGTGGTGCCAGTTCGTTCTAGAGTTCATGTAGAACGCAGCCTGGGATGTTGTCTGGTCCCATGGATGCTGTATTCTTGGCTTTGGAGAGTGTGTTTTTTACCTGTGCAGCCCTGATTACAGGAACTTTGCGTTCTTCCGGTATAGAGATGGGCTCTTTAGGGGGTGAGAGGGGGGTAAAGTTAGCAATATCAGTTCGGTCTGTATATTTAGTGCCATTGTGCTGTAACTCAGAGCAGATCTGAGTGTTGCCATTGAGATTCTTGACATAGCTATAGAATGCTTTGTGGTTGTCTTTAGAATCAGTGGCAATTTTGTTTTTGTAACTAGCTTTGGAGGATTTTATCAGGGATCGCAGCTTCTTACTTAGGCTGACCAGGGAGCTCCTCCACTCATGGGATTTTACTCTCTTTTGCAACAGTTTCTTCCTTCTGTTGTACAGTTTGTTTATGGCAGGGGACCACCAGATTGGCTTCCTTTTTTTGGAGGATAGCATCTTGGTTCTGTTTGGGATAGCACGATCCATGCACTCATGTAAGTGCTTATAAAGTGCAATTGTGTAGGATTCAGTAGTCGTAACTGTATTGTCCATGTGCATGGGTGTCATGAAGTTCGCCACTTCTGTCTTAAGAATCATGAAGTTGGCTTTGGAGAAATATTTTACCATGGTTTCCTTAATGGGGAGTGGGGGTAGGATGTGGATATCTAGGGTACTTAGCTTATGGTTGGATCAGACCAATGAGGCATTGACTTCAGGTGTGGAACACTGGTCACTCCTGTTGGTAATGACTAGATCTAGGATTATGTTGCTCCTGGTGGGGGTGTGGATAAGTTGATCCAGGGCATTGGAATTTATGAATTCCAGAAAGCGTTGAGTGAAGGAGTTGGTACATGAGTAGTTTTCCCAGTTAATGGTGGGGTAGTTGAATTTGCCCATTATTAGGGTGTTTGGTTGAACCTTAATATTTTCCAGTACATCAAGAAAAGAGGAGTGGGAATCCTGGGGCATGGTGGGTGATCTGTAGCAAGCTACAACTTGGATTGCAGTTTTGCCCAGAGTTAGTTGCACTTGAATAACCTCAGCTGCATTATGCTGTGCAACTAGCCTGGAGGTGTGGATAGCCTTAATGAATATGGACACACCTCCACCTTTGGTGTTCCGGTCCAGATTATATGGTCGAAAAGTGTGGTATGAGCTATAGCCTGGTAGTGCAGGGGTGCTCTCTGGATCCTTGAACCAGGTCTCAGTCACTGCACAGATATCGATGTTCTCCATTTTAAGGAGTGCCTCAAGTGAGTGCATTTTGAGATTTAGACTTCTAGCATTGAGTAGCATCACCCTCAGTTTTTGCTTGCCTGTTCCTGTTACGGTAGTGAATTTGTCATTTGAACCTTGCCTAAAAAAGGCACTATAGGGGTGGCAAGAACCTTAGCCAGTATCCAGAAACCCAGGGGTGACAGGTGCAGGCCATCTCTGGCAAAGCATTGTGGTCTGTCAACCATGTCATTCCAGGCAGACAGATATTGGATCCCTTTAGAATGGCACCAGAAGCTTAGCCAATTGTTGAAGTCAATCATTTTGTCCTTGTACTGCAGCATCATTCTGGGTGATGGCAGAATGCTACTCAGGGCTAGGGTCATACCTGCCTGGGCTACAAGATCGGAGAGCTCTTTCATGTCTCTTTTCATATAGTCCAGGGAGGTACATCTCAGGTCATTCACACCAACATGGACAATGACAGAGTCATATTTGTACTTGTTGTGGAGTGACCTGAGTGCGTGGGTTATGTGGTGGATCCTGGCACCTGACAGGCAGCTGACAGTAACCTTCTCCTTGTTTAGCCTGGTGAGTGGGACATCAGTGTGCCTGACTATAGAGTCACCATTGACTAGTGTGTTGGGTACATTGTTTTGCTTTATTGGCTGTGGTTGAGTGGCACACTGAGTCTGCGGGCTATGTGTCATTTGAGTTGTGTTGGGGGATGGAGGTTGCTTGCGTTTCTGCTTTGGAGGTCTCTGTTGCTTAGACAGATTATTATTGAGAGCCTTCATGAATGTTTTTGTGTTACTATGTGTGGATTTTGATGGTGTAGATTTAGTGAGACAATGTGATGAGTGTGGTGTGCTGCAAGTGTTTACCTTCTCCTCTTGACTGTCAAGTTCAGTCTTAATTGCAGTGAGCTTTACCTCCAGTTTGGCTAGATAAGTGCATCTCTCACAGGTTGTAGTGTTGGATGGTAGGAGGAGAGGGTTGTCTGTGTACATGAGGCAATTTCTACATTGCCCCAAGATGCCCAGATTCATCAGATAGACAGGAGAGAACACTGGGAGCTGATCCTTGGACATGCCTGAATAAAAAACAATTTTTGTCTAAATACGTGAGGAAAGTGAGTACAAGAGCTGTTTTTCTCTAAGCAAGTGAGGAAAGTAAGTACCAAAACTGTTTTCCTCTAGGGAGTGATGATGATGGTTGAGTGCTGTAGTAATTAGTAGGTTATTTAGTGCTTATAAGTTCTAAACAAGTGCTGATCACGAATAAGCAAATTCAAGTGCTAAAACTAAGAATCTGTATCTGGACTAAACTAGTTACGGGAAAGGGGGGAAAAAGTGTAAATGCGGGCTTTTAAATCAGAAAGTTGAGAGAGATGGAAAAACTGCCCAAACGGCCCATAAATACAATTTCTGGGCCAGAACCACTCTTTTATGTGGTAGATAAGTTACCTAGTGCTTACCACTTTCACTGATAAGCTAGAAGGTTTCCCTCCAACACAGAAAGCTTGGGGTGGGGGGCTCAGAAGCTTACATACAGTCCTGGATACAGCAAATCTGAATCTGGACTACACTAGTTACAGGAAAGGTATTTTTTTATGTATATATATATATATATATATATATATATATATATATATATATATATATATATATACACATACAGAAAAGTAACTAAAACAGCAGTTAAAACAATTCAAATGCAGTGCAAGCTAGCACACTTGAGTATGCAGCAATGTTAGACCAAACAGTTTAAAAAATGCAATTAAATTAAAAATTAAATTAAAAAGGAATCCCTCTAGGCTATTAAATATCAGATAACAAAGAAGTGATACCAACACCCCCTCTATAGCAAATTAATTGCAGAGACACACACAGCACAATGTTCAGTAAACACTCAATTAGGAAACAGAAAAAATGCAAATAAAGTACTTTTAAAACTGCAAGATTGTACTTAACAGAAGATTAAAATACACTACTGCAGGTTTCACTTAGCTTCAGCTGTTAATGCAGATGTTTGTAGCCAAGGAAGTTTCTCAGGAGTTGAGCATAAAATGATTTCTCAAACTTTGTGGCTAGCACTTAAAGTACAGAGGAATCCCTCTAGGCTATTAAATATCAGATAAGAAAGAAGTGATACCAACACCCCCTCTATAGCAAAATAACTGCAGAGAGACACACAGCACACTGTTCAGAAATACACAATTAGGAAACAGAAAAAAATGAAAATACAGTACTTTTAAAACTGCAAGTTTGTACTTAACAAAATACTAAAATTCACTACTGCAAGTTTCACTTATGGAAAAAAAGTTGTTGTTGTTGTTGTATCTTTTGGCTTTTCCCGGTTAGGGGTCACCACAGCGGAACTCTGGTTCGCTAATGCTTGGCAGTAGATTTTTACGTGCTGGCTTGCCGGGCCTAACGCACAACCTTCAATGAAGGAACACCCATTCACATATGTCACCACACAGAAGACGCTCTAACTGAGAATCGAATGTTCAACGTCTAACTGTGAGGAGACAACGCTACCGCAACACCACCACTTCAGTTCTTAAGGAAAAAAAGTGAAACATTTAATTTGGTGTACCTTCCTCTCCACAAACAGGTTCAGCTGAATTGCATGGCAGTCAGCACTCTGGACACTACTTAGTGGAGAAAATACAACTGCTGCGTAGCTTTCTGTGTGGCACCAGGTGTAAGCGCAGGCAACCAGGGAGGCACATGCCGAGAGATCTGTGAGACTCAAGAGGCAAGAGGGTGTGTCTGCAGCACAACTGACCCTGATTGTAGTAATCAATGTGATTACATAGATCAGTAGCAACTTCAGCATGCATATCTTAACTGTAAGAGCAAGCATGTATGCTTTCTGCTGTCATTGGTGATTGTATTAGGCAAGTGTAGCAGTGCACTCAGATTATGTGGGTTCAATACTCACAGCTAACCTATAGATTCACACTCTACAGGTGTTATTTTTATAGTTGAAATGCAACAATATTGGCTTTAATGCCATGTTGTTAACTTACTCTGTAGTATCTTTGAAAGCATGTAAGGAATATGTGTGTATTCCAAGGATTACTTCTAACAATTCACAATCAATTTTGGGAGTGTAAATGCTCTATAGCTGGGATAATAATAAATTGTTATTTACTATAATAAAAAATGCCAACAAAATGAATGCATTTCAGCATACAGGTGGGCAAGCCACTGTAGCTCAGCCTGTCAGCCCTCCACCAGCAACTGAACAATACCCAGCACGTCTGGGATGCAACCTGACAGTACTGCCTCCACAAACCCTGCCCCACCCAGTCCATCCTTGTCAAGTATCAGTTCCCCAGCTCATGGTACAGTGGTACCCTCCTGGAGTACTAGTGGAGGTGGAGGTGGTGATTATGTCACAACAGGAGATGCTAGGGTTAGTGCAAGATCTAATTGAGAATGGCATTGGTGCCCACATCAGCCAAGTAGAGAAGGTACTCCTAAAAACTGAAAAAAGACTACCATGTCGAGCAGTCTCGCAGGAAACTGAGGAAGGGGACAGTAATGACAGATCTGAGGGTGAGGACTAAATACTCAGTGTTGATGGGAATGTGCATCAGATGTCCCCTACCTATCCCCACTTGTGGTGTCCCATAACTTTTTTGTGTCTATCACTATCCCCTGTGTCTGTCCCATATGTCATATTTGTCTGCACCTGCTTCTGCACCTACCCTGCCTACCTGACCCTCACATTCCTAGGTCCCTTCCACAACATTCCTCTCTTTTTGAAAAGAAAATGGGCAATTGTCTGACAAACAAAAAAAAAAACTCTGCCTCATACAGCACTCTCCCCTTCACATATGTGACTTCATTTGGTCCACTTGGCTATGCAACATCCTTGCACTGCTGTCACCCATCCATGTTGTGGTGACACTCAAAATTCATCAAATTTTATCTGCCTGTGTACATTGCTGTGGAGAAGAAGTGGAAATTTATGGTTATCTCCCAGTCCTCTCCTGCAAGTGCCTGCACTGCTTCCCCTTTGTTCTTCCCTCTGCTTAACTCCTCATTTCACCACTTTTGTATCAACCCCATTTTCACATGTTTAATCTGGTCAAAAAATAGCATCACATACAACACACATAGCCAGAAATGGCCTATAAAAAGCCTTCACTTTTTGTCATCTGCATTTGCTCTTTTATAGTTATCCCCTTCATTCTCTGCTGTGTAGTTCTCAGTCCCAATTTGAGTCAATTCATGGAGCAATTTCTGTCCTAACAAAGATTTATATTTTTTACCCCATTCGCGAATAATTTCACTAATTGCATGTATGAACTCAATGGGGTAATCTCTTTGTAAGAACCCAGAATCATAAATTCTTAATGAAAATCATCTTTGTTTTATGTCATTCCAGCTAAATGAATATACTGCCCCTTAACTAGACTTTTTTTGTGACTGGTGAGGTGAAAACTATTATAATGAAGGTAGGAATTACTGAACATTGGTTTCCTGTATATCATACCTTTAAATCTGTCAGAGAATGAAGGGGATAACAATTAAAGAGCTCTTGGTATTGAGTATAATGTGATGGCTCCAAAGATTAAGGACATTATAATAAGGAATTGGTCTATTATTAGTTGCAACAGCTTGATGTTAAATAATTTAGGTGTTGAACTGCATTTTGTGTTTAAGACAGCACATAACTTGAAACAAAACTTTGAAAATAACAATAATAACGACATTACTAGAATAGGACACAACAAAGGCTCTACAGAGTGTGGGTGCTGTAAATTCCGTAAATACATTCTCACTCAAAACGTCCTCACACTTAATAATGGGCTGAA
This sequence comes from Protopterus annectens, assembly GCF_019279795.1. Taxonomy (NCBI): domain Eukaryota; kingdom Metazoa; phylum Chordata; order Ceratodontiformes; family Protopteridae; genus Protopterus; species Protopterus annectens. Next base: position 297,465,337 of record NC_056730.1, on the reverse strand, counting down.
TAGTAAAATTCATCTTGTTAATGGGAACTGTACATCAGGGATAGTATACCTAGCATTATGTCAAGGATGTCACAGTTTTACATCAGAAAAAATGAACGTGCACTTAACAAAAGAGTGTACGAACACCTTTATGACATAAAAAAGAAGAGCATCAATGATACCCTTTACAGACACTACTTAGTTTTAATAGCTGGCCCAAGATTTGAGAGTGGAAGACTATGAGAATTTGATTGAATACAAAGAACAGAAATGGCAGTTACACTTAAAGTCAGTTCACCCACCTTGTCTGAATTACATTTTATATATTAATCCTATATTAAAAATGAAGGCAATAAGTTTAGAAAAACAAGAGGATATAACACTGATTTTGTGTTTTGCATTTTTGAATTCAGCACCTTGCACTTTGAACAGCTGGCGCCATCTATTGTGAATGTTTAGTACTACAGTATGTTAACCTGTTTATTCAATTATTTATTTGTATGTTTATTTTCATTTACTTTCACCCACACAGTTTTGTTGACATATATAATTATTATAGTGAAATAAACAGTTAAGAATAGTTTTAGAATATTCAGCACTCCAATGATGATTTTTTATGTTTAAAACATACTGTACCCATACCTGTTAATCTCTTAGAGCAAACAATCTGGACAAAGCCTAAAATGATGGGGGTACAAATAAGGACAGATTTTAAATACTGCTATTACAAACTTAGAAAGTTGATAGAATAATAGGTTTTGCATTAACATGATTTTTTTGAAGGCTGTAGAGTCTTAAACTCAAATGTTTGCCATTATTTAATGACTTCAATCCTCAGCTATTTGTCAGAAAGGTACAGATTTTAGGAGGAACACACCAAAATATGAGGCAAAAATCTGGCCATTCTGAGAAAATCTGTACAGCTGAGAAATACGAAGTCTGTTTCTTTAAACAAACTGGTAAAAAAGGAAGTGGGATGCGAGGAAGTGTAGATTCTGACGAAGTTCTAGTTAAGAATGGGTGGTGCAGTGGTGCAGCGGTAACGTTGTTGCCTCCCAGCAACAGGTTCTCCAGTTCGATTCTTGTCTGGGTGCCTTCATTGCAGAGTCTGCATGTCCTCCCTGCATTTTTGTGAGCTCCCTCTGGATGCTCAGGTATCCTCCCATGGTATAGACATGCATCTGGATCATTTCTCCCTGGGCCACTGCTGAAAATTCACTTAATTCCAAATCAGACTTTCCTGGTGAGCAAATGATAATGAAAGTGCTAAGTCTTCTAAATAAACTACCAGTTTTTATGTTTTTTAGTTTGAGTGTCTTATTTAAGGCTATTCTAGTAAATCACTGGAAGTTTAATGGATGAGCACATTGTCTAATTACTCCCAGGTCTTCAATAGTGGTTGGAGGGTTTTATTCTGGTTAATAGTTTCTTTACACCGTCCGCTGGTTGTTTGGTTTCAGACTGTCCATAGAGCTGATGGTGATGCATTGCCAATGAGCCTATTTGTATGAAAGAAGGCATACTACATTAACATTTTCACTGCTTTCCTTAAGCACAGAACCACATTTACTCAGATCTTAACATCATGCAAATGGGTAAAGCAAGGCCAACATTATTTATGTAATAAAACTTTGGCCCCAACATTTTAAAGATAGACTACAGCATACACATCATACTACCTGCCAATAATTTCACCCATAACATATCTTGCAAGCCTGACACATGAAACATTAACAACAAACAGATGTATTTTTCAGTTAACCCCATTCACATCAGTTACTGTATGTCCCAATTTTCACACAGTTTGGCAATGAGCACCAGTGGACACTGTCACTTCACAAGTGCAAGTTAAATTCCTGAAATTCAAATGAAATATGAGCTAATACTTTGCCATCATCCACGCAAGTCAGCTTCTCAGCGATGCACTTTGTGAAGAGGTGTATAGCACGTCTAACTCTGGTTACCGGGCTGTAATTCTCCACTACATGGAAATTCATTCATAAACAGAAGAGAAGGGCAGTGGCATGTGTGCTTGATTGAAAACATACTTTCTGATATTCATGTGGGTCCTGCACCTATGCACCTACAGCTGATATACCAGTACTTGGGTCATTGTCAGACTGACTCCAGAATTACATAGCCTAACATTGTTACATTTAGGATCATAGGATTACAGGAGATTTCTTTGCTATCGACCTGGAAGTCATTTTAAGCCTAGCCGTTTCACCCCAATGTAATACGGTAGAGGTACTAGCCAATACCCAAGACTGCATTTAGCGATGACTGTCCATGTCCAGAAGGGTTATGGGCACTATCCCCAGTACGAATTTATGGTGTCCTATCCGCTCATCCAGGTTCCTCTTAAGCAGTGTAACAGAGGTGCTGTCTTTCACATGAATTGGTAGCCTGATCCAAAATGTGGCAGCCATTGGCAGATAAATCTGTCCCTCCAGCATTTCCTATTTAAGTTGTAGGTCACAAGTCCCTGGAATCAGTAGCCCTAGATCCATTTGATTTATGGATATGCATTAAGTTCATTAGGTTTGGGTCTTGGCATTAATCAAGAGAACTACATGGAAAGCTTTCCTTACAATGTTAGACATGTGACCCCATCTCCTTTCTACCATAATTGTGGAGTAACTCAAATTTTTGATCTTTCTAACACCTCTATTTCAGGCTCTTTTCTCAGCTTCTCCTCATGTATTCTGCATCCTCTTTTTGCTTAACAAGTTAGGACTTTCTGCTGACTTCTTTATGACATAAATGTCTTAATCCATGACATTCACAATTAGTGTAAAATGTTACTCTCTTGGAGTATGCTGACGTCATTTGGAGATGCAATGATTGTACCTAGTTTGCAGTAATCTGCAATCTTGGTCAGCTACAACCCCTTAGTTTTGACCTGAACTTCTGACAAGTATATACAAAACAGTAGGAGGCCGAGCATTGACCACTGTGGCACCACGCTGGCAACAGCTCTGCTGGTTGATGTGGAGTCACTCGCTTTGATAGTGTGTGACTGGTTTGTGAGTAGTTGGCAACCCATCTTACAACAAAGGGGTTTATATTCAGTTTGCTAAGTTTATTGGTAGTGACTGAATGTGGGATTGTGTTGAAAGCCTTTCCCAAGTTGAGGTATGCTGTGTGCACAGATTTGCCCGCGTCAATGGCCTTGATCTCACTTTCAAAGAAATTCACCAAATTTAACAGGCAGGATCTGCCCTTCACAAAACTGAATTGGATAGGATCCAGGATTTGGAGGTCACTTATATCTGTATTTATGAGGTTCATAATGATACATTCCATTGCCTTACAGATGAGGCTGGTGAGACTTATAGGTCTGTAATTCCCCAGGTCTGTTGCTAGGCCACTTTTGTGGAGGGAAATGACTGTAGCTGTTCTCCTTTTCACAGGAACAAAGCCTGTGGCTAGGCTATGATTGAAAAAGATGCCTAGTGGTGATGCTAGTTCGTGTTTTAGCCTGTTTAGAAGACAGCATGGAATGTCATGTGGTCCCATAGAGCCTGTGTGCTTTGCCTTGGACTGGGCTTTGAGAGCCTGCTCTATAGATATGTAAGATGGGGGAGTTTGGGGGAGGGTTTGTTGTAATTTAGGAGGAGATAAGGGAGTGAAATTATTGCCAAATCTATCCACTAGCAGGTTCACTATCTCTGTGGGGTCAGTGTGTGTGAGCATATTTTAGGGCTTAAGTAATATTCTATTGTTTTTTTTATTTTTATGCATACATTTTTATATATATTGTTTTTGCATACATTTTTAGTGTTGTTACATATTTACTGTTACATATATATTTATATATTTACATTGTTAGTTTAGTGGTACAGTATTTAACAATAATTTCTATGTAATTTTTTATGTGAGTTTTATGTATTTTGTGTATTTATTGTAGGCATTTTAACAGTATAGTTTTTTTTATCTATAGGGTGTATACCTTTAAGGATGATTAATTGTTTGTTAAATTGTTAATTGGATTGATTGTGTTTATATATATATATATATATATATATATATATATATATATATATATGGTTTTTATTTTTGACTTCAGCATTTTGAAGTCCTTTTGTGGACGAAACCTAGGTAAATGTTCGTTTTCATTTGTTGCTAATAAACCTGTGTTGGCCTGGACTCGGTTTCCTAATATTTATTATCAGTGTGTGTGATACCATTGGCCACCAATTATGCACATGCTTGGGTCCTACCCTTTAGGGTACATACATAGCAGTTAAAGGCCTTATGGTTATGCTTGGCAGTACTTGCTAGGTTTCTCTCAAAGGAGCTCTTGGAGGATTTGGCATGGGTTTATAGTGTCAGTGGGCATTGATCAAGCATGATCATATACTATTGCTTTTGTCAGTTACTTGAATTAAAGTCGACATACCTTCATTGAATATGAAGACACATAACTCCATCATTGCACTATTGGATTTTCCCAACTGTGTGTGTGTGTGTGTGTGTGTGTGTGTATGTTGTGTGTGTGTGTGTGTGTGTGTGTGTGTGTGTGTGTGTGTGTGTGTGTGTGTGTGTGTGTGTGTGTGAGCTACAAAAAAATAGGTTCATGTCTGTTTCACTTCTTTAATATGCATTCACGACAGTGTATTTGACCTAAGTTGCCAGGATGTATTTATAAGTACCTTTGCAAATTGCGCTCACACAATCAAATCACAAATCCTAGCTTTGCAACAAAGTCTCATAACAGTGCATGTTGCCTGCAGCACTATGATAATTCCATCCTCAATAAGGTGCACCCTGATGATATCAAAATCAGACTTCTGTGATGGCACTAGCATTAAGTACTGTGCTTTATAGTTTGTGTAACTAGATAGGGAGGGTTCTAATCACATAGCAGTCAATGTGTGTGTGTGTGTGTGTGTGTGTGTGTGTGTGTGTGTGTGTGTGTGTGTGTGTTTTGCTTTCAACTATGAATTGGGAGACAATTTTACACTGGGATGTGTGTCTACAGCTATGTTTAATATTCTTCCCAATATGTTCTTCACAGCATACACTGATGATGTCACCCTCTATAAAGTATACTCTGACAATGTTAAAGTCAGACGTCTGAGGTGGTGCTAGCATTAACTACTGTGTTCTCTAGCTTGTATAACTAGAAAGGGAGGAAGGGATTATAAAATTACAGCAGTCAACTTGTGTACATGTCTTCCTTTAACTATAGTCTGGAGACAATTTTACACCATGATGAGAGTCCACAGCTGTGTAAGGACACACCTTCCAACCTCTTTTTCTCAGCATGCACAGATGATGTCACCCTCTATAAAAAGCATTCTGACACTGGTAATGGCAAACTTAATTGGTGTAACTAGCATTAAGCATTGTGCTCTCTAGCTTGTGTAATTAGATAGGAAGGAGCTCTAATCTCACAGCAGTCAACTTGTGTGTGTCTTCCTTCAACTATCAGAATGGAAACATTTTTTTACCAGGATGTGAGTCCACAGCTATGTCTGACACTCCACCCAACATCATCTTTTCTGCAAATGGTGAAGTTGTCATCTTTTATCAAGTGCAGTCTGACACAGTGTAAGCTAGACTCCTGCTGTGGCTCTACTCTTATATTATATGAAATCCAACTTGTATACCTAGACAGGTATGGTGGTCAAGTCTGATCTCAATCATCTGGTGTGTGTGTGGGTTGGTGGAATATTATGGTCAATGTATGATGTTTTGAAGCTCTTCTCATTTGACTTCCACTCAGAACCTTTTACATAGCCCCCAGAAATCAACATCCCCTTTTTCCCCTCTGTCCACATAACATCCTTTGTGTGGAACACTGAGGATGTCATCACCTCAAGATGCATACACACATTGTGAAGCACAGTCCTTCCATGACCCTGTACAAGCCATCTCCAAATCACTGGATGTGTGATTACTAATTCAATTTTTTAATTTCTCCAAGTCTTTTGGGTTTCTAATACCATGAAGGGAATGGACCCCATTCCTAAGTAAAAGTATGGTTAAAGTTCATGAAATTGGTATTGTTTCAGTCTTTGATGTCAGCCAGAAGTCCTCTTTGCAGCACCTGCAGTGTGCCCAGTAATGACTCCTTCTGCAACGTGTATGGAATTACATGTATTGGTAACAAATCTAAATACGATTGTAGATTCTTTTTTCTAAGACCCCATTGCTCCTACTGCTATTGGAACTGTCTGGGTATCTTTCTTCCATGCTCTCATTTCTGCCTGCAAATCCTGATATTTTATGACTTTGTGTCGCTCTGTACATGACACTGTAGTTACTGGGTGTAGTGATTTCAATGATCAATGCTACTTTTGTCTTCTTTTCATGGACCACTATGTCTGGTTTTCTTGCATCTATATTTTGGACTGTTGGTAATGGATGATTCCATGTGATATAGACTTCATCACGTTCTATGATGCTTTGTGGCTCCTGTTTCCAGTGTTTTTCAGTCAATTCAATACCATAATGTTTGCGCAATACCCAGTGCAGCAGTCTTAACACATTATTATGCCTTTCAGTATACAGTCCTTCTTTTATTAGTATGTCACAAACATCAACAAGGTATGTGACTGTTTCCAGTTCTGTTTTACAAAACCTACATTTGTCTATCTCTCAAACATGTTCAGTGGACTTTGTAAACCAATGTGTACGTAGTCCACTATCGTGGGATGCCAATATTAACTTTTAATCTTTTGGTTTGAATTCATCTCTCCTTAACCATTGGCTGCATTTGATCCTGATCAACATGAGGTTCTTACAGTTTTCTATACTTGCAACTATATTTATGCATTTTCCACATTTTTTGCCTTCTCATCTGATCTTTCACCTTATATTCCTTCTTTTGTTTTTTGGCAAATTCAGTCGATGGCTGACTTTTCTCTACTTCTAGTTTGATTTCTATTCCTGCTTCTGCCAGAATAAGTAGGGAGGTCATCTTAGATTTATTCTCCTTATGTTTCAAAACTTTCAGTATGTTTGGGTCTTGTGAGGTCAGCAGATATGTGTGCAGTCCCACGATTGCAGATCTATACATGTAATCAATTTCAAGGAGGCCCAAGACTCCTTTGGAACAGGGAATATATAATCTTTGTATGCAATTAATTTTATAAATCATTGATGAACATGAAGCATCCTTCTTGTTTTCCTGTCTAATCTTTCCAACACCATTTGGGGACAGTCAGTCACTCCAAGACTGTAAGTTAGATCAGGAAGAGCAAATTGGTTTATAGCTTGAATTTTGTTCCTAGATGTCAATGTTTTCAGAATTAATTTAATTCTTCTAAAATATTCATTTCTAAGTTTTATTTGCATTTGTTCATGTTTTATTGTTGATCCTTCATTACTTCCCAAATATTTATACACTCCCTATTGCTCAAGTTCTTTTACATCACATTCTTATCCCACACTGATGTTTTCTTGGTGCTACAACTTTCCTGTTTTAAAGGTTGCTTTTGCAGATTTATCAAGGACAAATGACATTCTTATATCATCTGAAAAAGTTTTGACTATTTGCAGTTGTGTTTTCAGTTCTTCATCTGATGAGCTGTACAATTTTAAATCATAGACAAACAAAAGATGAGAAGTCTTTACACTTTGTTGTTTTCTAGGAGCCAAATTATAGCCGTGGTCTAATCTGTTAAGTAGACAGCATAATGGGTTAAAGGCAAGACAGAATAGCAGCGGTGACAGGGAGTCACCCTGGAATACCCCTCTTTTCATTTTTATTCCTGGAATAATAATTTGCCCTTTATCATGGCTTAATTGCAAAGTGGTTTACCACTGTTTCATGGTCATTGCCATGTAATCGATCAGTGTAGGGTTTATCTTATACATTTTAAGCACTCTTTTATTCATGAATGTGAGATACTGTCAAATGCTTGTTTGTAGTCAATCCATGCCATGATTAGATCTTCCCCTTTCTGCAGTTCTCCACTATGACTTTATTTAACAATAAATGAACCTTTGTTCCATATGACTTTCCTTTATTGCCCTTTTGTTCTACTGCCATAATTGAGTTTTCTTCTAAATGACTATAATCTGTCGGCATCAATACTGGTGTATAGTTCATACTTTGATGGAAGGCAAGTTATTGGTCTACCATTTTAGGGTAGCTTGCAGGTTCCCGCTTAAGTAGGAGCATTGCTTTTCCTGTTGTTAACCAGGCTTGTGAATGTTCAGGGTGCTCGTATAAATAGTTCTTACTTATGGCTAAATCTTCGTGCAAAGATGTTAATACTTAACCAGAAGTTAGGTACTGCATCTGGGCCTCAGGTTTTCCAGTTAGAGGCTTTTCTTAACTTTATTTCAATCTCTCTAGCTGTTACTTCATCACATTTCAAAGTCTGTACCTTTAGATATTTTATTCTTTCTTTTACTTCTTCTAGCCATTTAGCATCTTTGTTATGTTCCACAGGATCTTCATAAATACTTCTCCAAAATGTATCGATGTCTTCTTTTTTGGTGGTCTTTCAATTTCTTTTACCTTGTTTCCCAATTCTATATAAAAATGTTTGGGGGTCATCCATGAATTGCTTATTTTGTACTGTTCCTTTATATTTATCTGTGTATCTTCTAAGTTTTTTCTGCCCGTGCTGATATTTTTAGTTTATTGTTTGTGATAGTGCATGATAAATCTTGATCCCTTATAATACTGCACATTGCTTTTATCATGTGTATCTTTCCGAGTATTTTTGTTGATCTAGTCCCTCTTCTATACTCTTCTAACAGTGACACTTCTTGTCTTAATTGCTTTATAGTTTTCTCTATTCGATACTGCCATGATGGTATTCGATTTCTCCCCTTCCTTTCCCTTACTACCCTGTGTTCTTGTGGTAGACTTTTATCTGTTATCAATTTAGCTGCACATTAATATATCCTGTTTACTTCTGTTATATTGCATGGATCTCTATGGACAAGTCCTAATTACTGTGCTCACTTGTTTTATCTCCTCCAAATTAAACCTTGAGTATGAATCACATGTGACACAGTAGAACTGTTAACACAGCCATACAACTCTACCAGTTTCACAACATTACATCAGTTGTACATCATATGCCTATATGTTTATCAGTGGAAATGTGTGAGGGAGAGCTCTGACATTATATATGGACGCATTACAACTAAGGTGGATACGGTTCATGCAAAACAGTCAATAACACTCTGTGGTGGTGCCCATGTGCCATATGGACAGAGGCAGTCTGTATTAAATCAAACCCATATGCACATACCCCTATTATCTTCCCTCACCTAGATATAGCAATTTGGGTTAAATGGGATAATAATGGCTAGGCTTGTATGGGCTCCTGGCTGTTAGCCTAGTAATCTCCTATGACCCTATGAACATTGCACATGTTAATGTTGTTGTCACTCACATGTGCTACGTTAAGGTGTGGATGTACTGTAGCCCTACAACAATGTATTCCAGTCTGGAATTTGAGCTACTGTATTGTTGCCCACTGCTGTCATTTGGTTACATGTTCCTTCCATAAGAGCTGTAGTAATATGCTTCCTGAGGACTGAGGACATAGGATGATGCAATGTATATTGTTGCTTTACTAAGGCATGTGTTCTGAAAGTGGAGTATATCCACATTCTACACAGTTATCATTCCACCATCACAGTGACAGCTGCAGTATGGCACAGGTGTGCATGTGTATACCTAGCATGGCACAGGTGTGCATGTGTATACCTAGCATCTGGACATGTTATCTGACATACAGCAATAATACTTCATAGTGATTACACTGGCACATACACCTGGGTTCATCAACATCATGTTGTAATGCTGCTGTATACACAAACATATGACATTTTGAGATTCACTTGCAATCTTGGCAAATTCATTGTGTGTACTATTGTGTTTCTATTCCCAAGGGTTATACAGGTGCTCCCCAGCAGCATTGTGTTACTGTCAGCATTTATGTCATTAACTGTTTTACATGAACCGCATCCACTTCAGTTGTAATGTGTCCATATAAGATGTCAGGGCTCTCACCCACACATTTCCACAGATAAACATATAGGCATATGATGTACAACTGATGTAATGACGTGAAATAGGTAGAGTTGTATGACTGTGTTAACAGTTCTACTGTGTCGCGTGTGATTCATACTCAAGGGTTTATTTGGGGGTGATGCACAGCTTGAAGTCCAATTGTAGCATATGCACAGATATAGTGTTACCATACTGCATAACATCAGTATTATCACTTGATAGTTTTCATGAATACATATGGATGTATGTTAGCATTTCATGATAGTATAATATTTTCTCTGGCAACATCAGGGGGTGGGGATCATGCAGCACATGTTGAGGTTTGATAGGTATTTACAGAGAGTGTTCCATGTATTGTTTGGTATGTGTACAATATTACAGTGACAGCTTCCTTGATCATTGACACTTGATTGTACACTGCTGTAATTTCTATGCATATGAGCATAGTTAATATATTGCCATCAGTCTCACATACTGCCGCAATATTCATTATCAATATCACTTCTTAATTCATACAACAGTTGCAGATGCTTCAGACAATACCCATTGCTATTACATGTGGCAGATGCACACAATGCTCAGCCGTGTGTAGGGAATCCGCTCATAATAGTTTGGTGTTTGCATGTGTTGTGATCCATATAGCCAATACCTATGTCAAGTGCATCACATTTGGCATGGTGAGCGTCCACACATCTGGTAGGCCATAAACAACTATTCTCTGGAATGCATATCCATTAGGATTTGACAGTGCAGATTTCCCTTCAAGGTGTTCTACAAGATGCATGTGTGATACATCTTGCTGTGATGCACCCAGTAAATACACAGCACAATGACAACATTGATGGCAGGATTTGATTATTGCAGGGGGGTATTGTGGCTTATGTGTCATGCAAACCATTCAGCTCAGTAGGATTGTCTCTGATTTCAACTCTGGGTTTAAAACTGTCCCTCATAACCCCTTTCAGAAAGTGGTCACTTTTGGGGAAGGGGTGGTAAATTCCCCTTATAAAATACTGACAATCAATACAGTTGTACAAGTCTGTTACTGCCGAACATGTATATTAAGTTACAATCGCATATTCTGTTAATGCCACAGGTTAGTGGTTATAATATTTTTAAAATGTCCTTGACTGTACCTGTTTCTTTCTACATTTGTCCCAGATTGGTTGAGAGTTGAAGTGACATGTCAGTCATATTCAAGCAAGTCATTTTGAAGATCTTCAGAGTATGCACATACCCCCTATTGTATATACTGGCCTTGCTAAGTGTCCTCTCCAGTGAGCACATCAGTGATATTTATGTCACAACCATTCACCTCCATTGACATGTAACCTTGTGTGACCATCACATATATACTATCATGTGTGTTTATATCGTAATATACTTGCTCAGGAGGTGTAAACAGCAGTAAGTGCACTGCTATCTACATATGTGCATAATGGTATGCTACTGACTTTTCTTGGAAGTGTACATGCATTGACATACTCTTACCTGTCATGGGGACATTTGCATACTGAGGAAAGATGTAATAGCAGGAATTGGTCTGAGGTTTTTGTGAGGATAATCTGTTGGTTGGCCCTATGCTCCATTTAAGATTATCTTTTTCTTTTTCCACACTGTATTGTGCTGGCCTGTTGTTTTTTGACATTTCTATATTTACCAAGCTCTCTTCCTCTGTATTCATTCCTGGCAGTGTTTTCAGCCCTGGTCGTTATTGTGGCAGTCTGCATGGTCTCATGGAGCAGGTTTGAACATAGGGAAACTTGAATGCTTCTTCTTCCTGTGCTTATGCTGCTCTGTATGGTTTCCAGGCCAGCACCACTGTTATTGGCCACAAAGCCTTGACTGCATTCATGTAAGCAATGATGAGCAGCATGAATATGCAAAGCGTGCTGCTGCTCATCCCTCTAACATGCAAACTACATGTAGGCTTCACGCGACGCATACATGAAGTTTACTGAATCCCTGGGTTAGTCTAATTATTGTACATGTCATTCAGCTATCACCTTTCACTTTTTATTCAAGACTACAGATCTTAATAATGTGAAAAAAATGAACCTCAGCAGCTATGCCATGATACAGCAAAAGTAATATGGGGCACTGAGATGTGGGTCAAAATGGGACTTATTCCCTCATGGACACAATGTTTAGTCAACCAGGAGTAACTCCCACCATAACCTACAACTTTACAATGGATCGCTGCTTAAGTACATAATACTTCATTAATAAAGCCAATGCTAGCTTTCAACTTTCCCTTAGATTAGAGAATCTGCATTTTATCTTATGACTGCCTTAGAATAGTAGTTGATTTAAATCCATATATACTCTGTGCTTCCAACTCTTAAATGTGTTGAAAGTTATAATATTAAGTTTTTGTTAAAAGTGTGGTAAGGAGATTCAAAATAGCACGTTTTATTTTAGAAGTATCAAATGACCCCACAGTTTACAATATTGTCATAAACACTGTGACACTATGGCAAAAGTCCTGTTATAATGTCACCATTATCCCTCCTTGACCTTACCTTTCTTTCCTCTAGATGAACTAATGTTTCTCAAATAAATTTACAAAGGATCCTAAATTATTTTGAAAATTTCCATTCAATTTACATATAGTTTAAGTGCTATTAGGTTTATAAATGCTGAATCTTATGGATTGTTTATTACTTCATTTTAACTATTTCATCTTCTCCTTACAAATTAGGCTAGAGGTCCTCTTAGAAAGAGAAAAATGATTCATAAAGTGCTGTGTTAGAACATATTGAAACCTTTAGAAAGAAATCTAGCACTCTAACAGTCCTTCCACACCTTCCTACCCTCCTGTAGAAAGGACAACAATCTTCATAACCCATGGAAAGCTTCTCTTCTTACAATGATTTGTAATAGTATCCAGACCTGCTTGACTGCCAGCATAATCTGCAACACCAGCAGAAGGTACAGAAAAAACAGGACGTACAGTGGAGGCAGACACCATAGCAAAATAGAAACAAAATGGTCAAAAAGCTCACAATATTTTCATAAGTTCACACCAGCAGTTACGGCAGTGGTGAATCTAATGTAAAAAACTGACATAATAATAGAAGGTTTTAGTTCGCAATGCATATTACAATGTTTACAGCAGCCATATTTTTTATTACATTGAGTAATGTTATCATCTTCTTAATTTTATTACATTTTTCTAACTGCCACACTGGAATGTTCTTCTGTCCCTCTCTTTATATCTCTGATTCAAGTAACCAATAAATATGTGAATTTATCTTTGTTAAAATACTGAATTTGATTCAGTTATGAGATTTCCTTTTCAATAAATGTAGTAGCTAGCAATACATATAGTAAGTATCTTAGCATTCTTTTAAAGTTTAAAAGCTTCCAAAAATAATGCCATGTCATCTTTTCCAAATATTTCAAACAATCTTTAACTACTTTAGCAATATGTTATTAATTAGGGTGGCCACAGTAGTGCAGCAGTTAGCATTGTCACCTCACAGCAAGAGGTTCTCCGGTTCAATCCTCGGCTGGGGTGCCTTCTGTGCGGAGTCTGCATGTCCTCCCTGTGGTCGCGTGGGTTTCCTCCGGGTGCTCCGGTTTCCTCCCACATCCCAAAGACATGCTGTAGGTGGATTTGATGCTCTAAATTGGCCCTAGGCATGAGTGTGTGTACCTTCAGTGGAAGGTTGGGCACCGGCTTGGCAACTCAACACCGTAAAACTCCACTGCCAATCATGAGTGGACAGGTGATCTGCTGTGGCGACCCCTAACTGGGAAAAAGCCAGAAGAAGAAGCAATATGTTATTAATTCTCACTAATGTAAATCATAGGTTGTTTTTCAGAATGGTTCCATTCTTAGTGAAGTAAAGCTAGTCTGTGTTACATCTTCATGTAAATAATGCCTGACTAGTTATAATTTAAAATATAACTCAGGTTAGTGCAAAGGAAGCAGTGTTTCATAATCCTGAGAGCTTTTTGACAGAGATTATAATGGCATGACACAATACAAAACACAAAGTGAATATTAAAACAGAGAAAAGTATTATTTTTTTTTGTAGAATTAATGTGTCATAATTAACTTCCTCTGTTCTCTGCTGTACTTATTTCTGTTAAATTACATTTTATTAAGTGCTTCCTGTTGAATTAGGAACCAAAGATCACACTCATGCTGAAATAGGGGAGCCATGAGAATCTTGATGTTGGTTAATGTCTTACATACTATCTTAATGATACTAAATAGCAAATTTGGGAAAAATATAAGACTGCCCTTCAGTAATAAACTCACTCCAATACTGTTTTAACTGAGCAATGACTGAGCCTATTGAGTCTGGTTTTAAATAAAGAATTATAACCTCAATTGAACATCAGTACTCATTGGCATCAGGCATGGGACCAGTTAGATGCTCATGACATGAGATTGGGAAGAAAATAAAAATGAAATAAGTTAACGCTTTCTAATCTATCATGTAAGATAAACAGATCTGGTTGTACAGAAAACCAATTATGTTTAAAAGGGTGAATGCAGTTATGTGCTGATTTTGTTGAGTGATGAATTTTATTGGTGGTGAAGTTGGTCAAATCATGATGCAGACAAACTTCAGGAGGTTGACAGTAGCATAATTCAATATTTTCTACCTTCTTCATTACTGTACAACTCTGGAGGCAGTTTAAATTTTGGAGGTGTAGGAGCATTGCCTACATAGGTTCAGAGCTTCACAGGAGATTACTAGGCTATTGGCTTAAGACCCCTTAGAAGTCAAGCCAATATAATTCAATTTTACTCAATATATGGCCCTAGCGGCAAGAAGATGGCATGGATTTGTTCCTATGCCTTGAGTATCTTCCACACTGCCCCTGTCTATAAGGGACAGAGGCATTACCCCAAGTGTGCATTTGCAATTCCCCATCCATTGATCCAAGCAGTGTTTGAAGAGGGCCAGTGAAGGGCTTTGCTTAATGTGAATAGGAAGCCTGTACATCGGAGCGTGTGGGGTGTAAGCCCCCCCCCATAAAAGGCATTTTTTTAGGTTTGTTGATGATCACAGCTATAATGCTGTGGTTTACATTTGTGA
Source organism: Protopterus annectens (assembly GCF_019279795.1). Classification (NCBI taxonomy): domain Eukaryota; kingdom Metazoa; phylum Chordata; order Ceratodontiformes; family Protopteridae; genus Protopterus; species Protopterus annectens. The sequence continues at coordinate 297,450,313 of NC_056730.1, read as the reverse complement.
TCAGTTTGTTATTTAGATGCTTTGTTCTCAATTTTGTTCAATATGTTCAATATGTTGTATTTTATTGAATGAGAAGTTCTTACATATTTATACTTTGATTAGCAAATTCAGTAATATCATCGAAAGCATTAAAATAAAATAGTATGAAAATTAGACGTGATAGCTTAGAGTACTGTTTAACATTGTAATACTATAAATGGAAGCATTATATGGAGGTAAGTATAAATCTGATATTTATACCGATGTAACAATTTTAGAAATTTCTTCTTACCTTGCTGGTGAGTCTAAGCCGACAAATAATTAGATAAAAGTATCATATGTAGTTCGAGTCAGAGAAAAGACAGGACATATTAAATAATCCCATATAATATAACTATTCAGATAATAACTCTGAGGGTGAGAATTAACAGAATGTGTTGCATTGATTTAAGAAGAATGAAATGAATCGTATAAAAACAGATTCGCATCTCTCTTTATTTTTGTCCTTGGTGGTTGCTGGAAGAACAGAAGCTACCTTTGATTTCTTGTTTGTTACTTTACTCCAGTTGTTCTTCTCTGATGTTCTTTTCATGATGGCAGCAAAGCAGTCCATGTTTTGATAAGATTATATGAATGTGTTGTTTTTAACATATTTTTGCCTCTTTTAGAATGTTAAAAATCTTGGCACCAGTATTTTCAGTCTCGTGGCATATAGCAAACATACTTCAAAATTATTTTAAGTCTAATTAATTTGCAAACTCTTTACTTTTAAACCATTTTTCAACAGAGGTTTTGTCCTCAGTTTTCACAACTAGTTCCTTACTAAAAAAGGGAGACAAACAGCATGACTATGGATCTACTGAAGCAGCGGGGTTTGTTAGAATTGGTTTTCTTGTTGTCATTTGGGCTCTTTCAATTCCATAAGGGTCCATCTTTCATGTTTAAGGGAAACCAAGGAGTTAAACAGCTATTATGTCATTTCCTTCTTTTTTCCTGGTACTCCGAATATTCAGTTAGTTCTTCTTTCCTTTTATTATTTGTTTATTAAGATTTAACAAAACAATATCCAACAAATAGAACTTATTAGGATTGAATATCACAAAAATTGTAACTTTGAGAACTAATATCCATATAGGTCTATAGCTATATTAACATGAAATCTATATTATCCTGATTCTAAAAATTCCTTACAGAGAACACACATATATGAAATCTATGAAATATCAATCTTTACCATGAATCTTGCAGTCTATACAAGCTAAGAGAAGAACAAAAAATACAGGGTATGCAACAGAGTGCTAAGACTGATCTAAGTTTCAACTGCATATTTTGCATATTACATCTGGAGAGCTATACCTTTCGATGCACAGCTTCCTTCAGAAGTCTACATGGGGTGACTATCATAAATGGACTACTTAATAAAGGTATACATTAATGATTATACACAGCCTAAGATGTGCAGAGAATATGAAATAGTAATGCCCACCTGGTAGCGAATCGATGCTCTTTATGCATCCTTTTGGCTAATTGCACCTCTCCCTGATAAATCTGATGTAATATGCTTAGCAGTGATAAATCTGATGTAATATGCTTAGCAGTGATAAAGCTGATGTAATATGCTTAGCAGTGATAAATCTGATGTAATATGCTTAGCAGTAATAAATCTGATGTAATATGCTTAGCAGTGATAAAGCTGATGTAATATGCTTAGCAGTTATTGACAATGTCACTGCCTCGAAAGGTGTTTGATTGCCTCCTTCTTTGCTATGAGAGTAACATATAATATATGAGGCCTACCTAATTGTGGGAAATAACTGCATAGGACAAGCCTTTCTCTAGGTATATTTGCAGATATGGAGGTTTGGTGTGGCCAAAACTGATTCCAAAATGGATGAAGGTCAGCACAGTTAAATATTATATGGGGCCAAGTGGCCAGTTTACTCTTGTCACAAAGTACCACTGTTGCTTGATACCCAGAGAGTACATCAGGGGTCAAAAATAATCTATGCAGAGTTTTCAAGGCAAAGAACCTCCATCTAGAAGATGAAGTAATCTGAAAGGGCATTGCCCATGGTAACATCTAATGACTTTCCAGGTAGATCTGTCCCATCTCCTCCTTAAACTTCTTGGCAAAAGACATGGCTGGGTTATGGGTCAACTCACATAACTGGATGTAAAGAAAAGAGAGTTCTTTTACAGGTGGAAGTGACTCAGTGGCTACATTAATAACATATTTAGTTAAAGGATTGAACAAAAGAGGAGTAGGAGAGCTTGAATCAGTCTGAGAATGGATCAGGGATGACAGCTGAAGATATGAGAAATTGTAAGCCCAACGGAGACAACATTTTTAAACTAATACCTTAAAGGGCTTAAATTAATATTGGTGAATAATTGAAAGCTATAACTAATAACATGTTTCACCCAGTGCTTCAATGGTAAGGAGGAAGACATGCTGGCAAACCTGGGGAAGGCTATCTGGGGTAAAGAAACAGATCAAAAACACTAGGTTGAACAAGAAGTTTAATCGGGGCTCCCCACGCTAAATATATGTGTGTGTGTGTGTGTGTGTGTGTGTGTGTGTGTGTGTGTGTGTGTGTGCAGATATATATATATATATATATATATATATATATATATATATATATATATATATATATATATAGAAACACTTTATAACCTCGAATTACTGAAATGTCGAATTTCAGTATTTCGAGACTATAAAGCCGAATGTTAAAAATAGCAAAAGGTCATAATTGCGAACTCAAATATATGTTGAATTTGCGGTTATGACCTTACACTGCGTAATGTCCGGGATTGTGTTTTGATGGTGCGTGGTGCCATGTGTGGATGTAGGTGTTATGTCAGATAAATGTTTTCTAAGGGTTTTGAGTGGGAGTTAGAGTGTGTGTGAGTGTGCTGATGTGTTTGATGTGTGTGTGAGGGGTCGCAGAATGTGCATGTGTGAGTTGGCTTTTGTTTTGTGTTTGTGCAATCTCGGAGTTAGTATATATAAGTAGGGGGGGTGGGGGGCACAGCCCCCACATGCAGGGGCTTGCCCCCTGCTTATGTGTGTATGAGTTGCGTATGTGTGTAGTTTTGTTTGTTTATGTTGTGATGTAGGTGTTGTGGTGTATGTGTGGTATAGTGTGTGCAGTGTTTTCGGTGTTGTGAATTTCGCGTTTTTTTTGTGTCGGTGTTTTGTGGATTCAGTTTTATAGTCTCAAGATACTGAAATTCGATATTTCAGTATTTCGAGGTTATAAAGTGAATCCATATATATATATATAGATAGATAGATATAGATATATATGAATACTATTTATTGAGAGGGCTGATAATGCAAAACATCTTGAAATATCCATGTATCCATGTATGATGCCCACCGAAAACATAAGATGATCAGTCTGAGTAGTTTCAGGAAGAGGACTGATAGAAGCTCTATATGAGGGCTACAAACTGGGAATTAGCTGAGATGCCCAAGATGAACTAGAACATGGATGAATAGGACTGTCCAGCAACATATGATGGCTACATTAGTGGAAGGGAGAAATATTAAAAGATTATATGCATAGTGTCAACTCCCCCAAAATAATCATCTGCATAAAAGAAGCAGAAGATGAAAACATCCCAATTTTGAGCATTTCAACTAAAGCCTCAAGGGATAAATTAAAAGAAGGGCAAAAGGGCAGCCCTGCCAATCTCACTTGTCTATTGTAAAAGAATGGGATGTATAGGTCCCTAAGCATGCTACCACAGAAGACCCATGGTCAATAGGATACAATATTTCCAGAATGTCATCAGGAAATAAAAAAGCTTCTAACACCTGAAAGAGGAAGGACCATTTAACACTGTTGAATGCCTTCTCAGTGTCTATTGACTACAATGCCTTTGGAGTGTTCATGGCCTAAGTTAACCCTATCTACTGAGCACAAGCAAGACATTATACAAAGAAGCTTTGCCTTGTACAAAACCCACTTATTGGTGTGAATCACACTGGGAAGCAAAGCAGCCAAATTTATTGCTCACATAGCCATGCAGATCTTGTTACTGACATTCAAAAGTGAAATTGTCCTTTCGCTGGTGGCATGTGAAGAGTCCTTCTGAGGTTTAAGTAAGGGAATTAAGTGAAATTGCTTCCAGGAGGGCAGGACTTAGTGAGTGGAAGATCAAGTCAAGACTACTTGCCAGTAAAGTTTATGTGCAGACCAGTGGAGATGTTTATATACTTCTGATAGGAAACCATCTGGTCCTGGAGCTTTATTTGTCATTATCTGTCTGATGGAGACCAAAATTTCCTCTTTTATAAAAGAGGGCTTGTAAAAATTGTTCCACAGTATCTGAGAGTGTTGGAAGCATATGAACCACTTGGTTCAATTTATGAGTAAAGTTAGTGATATCTACATGAGAATCTGCATCCTTATACAGTAACTGCCCCCCCCCCCCTTTCTGTTGAAGGAAGTGGCACTCCACAAAAATCACAAAAACTGATAGGTCAAAGAAGAGCCATAAAGACAATAGAGTGGACTGTTGATGATACAAGAGAAATTATGCATTGTTGCTGTTATGCAAAAAGCCCAGAATTTCCAGACACAAGATATACAAAAAGATTAAGAGGGAAAATAGAGGAAAGAAAAATACTTCCACAAGAAAAACTGTCAGAAGCTTCAAATAAAAATTATATTCATTAATACAACAGATTTGTGTAAAACAATATATAGACCAAGAAACATTGATCTGTTTGGAAAAAGAAGCATCTGGGGAAGTGTGAAAATATAAACAACACAACCTAGAGATTTTTGAAAAGTATAAAAAAATATATAGACATGGGAAAGAAAGAGAGATTTGATATGGTGCAATATTTATGCAAAGGTGAAAGCCAAAGATACTCGAAGAGAAATACAGACAAAGGCATCCAGATATGGAACATTTCACATTAAAAAATAATATCACAAATAAAAACTGTAGAAAAGAAGATCAGTAAAGCAAAAGTTAAAAAAATACAAGTTGAAGTTATGGAGTGCCTGCAAAGTGAAGGATTTGATATAGAAGACCTAACACAGGTTACATCACAGCATGATGGAACAAGTCCCCAAAGTAAGAAGAAACAGGAAGATCAGGAGACATCTGAAGAAGAAATATGGACATGGGAAAGAAAAAGAGATTTAATATGGTGTAATATTTATGCAAAGGAGAAAGCAAAACTAATCAATATAAAAAGAGTAGCACCACACCAAAGATATTCGAAGAGAAATACAGATAAGGCAATCTGGACATAGAAAACTTTATAATACAAAAAAATAAGAAGACAAAGAGGAAAAGTAGAAAAGGAGATTAGTAGTGGAGAAGTTAAAGAAATAGCAATTGAGGTTGTGGAGTACCTGTAAGTGAATGATTCAGTGTAGAAAATCTAACAAAGAAAGCACCACAACAGGATAGAGCAATAGACATCCAATTAAAGAGAAACCAGTGGAATGGGGGTTGGGGCAACTGGTCAGTTGCCATATGAAGATATTTTGGAGTCTTCCACAGGAAACCAGTATACACATTCAATTGAAACTGGATAGCAAGGGATGGAACAGGAAACTTTGGAAACTCTGACACAGTCAATGTTGAGGAGTGATAGGCTAAAGAGTTCCCATATGACAAAGCAATGGATGACACTGGATGAAATTGAAGAAAATGTGCCACAGGAAGATGCTACAGAACTTTCTATAGAACGCTCGCAGGAAATGGAGAACAAAACATGTGCCCTCAGTTTTGAAAAAAAAATGAGTTATGAGAAGAGTTCCTTGATATAATAGAGACAGATAGACATATTAAGGTGAATGAAAGAAATAGACTGCAGAATGTCAATAAAGCCCAAAAAGTCAAAAGTTTGATGAAACAAATGAACACAGTAATTAGGATTGTCCACAGAGATCCATGCAGTATAACAGAAGTAAAAAGGATATATTACTGTGCAACTAAACTAATAACAAATAATGTTCTACCACAAGAACACAGGGTGGTGAGGGAATGGAAGGGGAGAAATTGAATACCATCATGGAAATACTGGAGAGAGAAAACTATAAAGCAATTAAGACAAGAAGTGTCACTGTTAGAAGAGTATAGAAGAGGGAACAGATCAACAAATGTACTCAGAAAGATAGACGAGATAAAAGCAATGTACAATATTATAATAGATCAGGATTTATCATGCAGTATCACAAATAATAAAATAAACATATCAGCACAGGCAGAAAAACTTAGAATATACACAGATAAATATTAAGGAAAAGTTCAAAATAAGCAATTTATTGATGACCTAAAAAGTTTTTTATAGAATTGGGAAACAAGTTAAAAGAAATTGAAATACCACCAAAAAAAGAAGAAATAGAAACATTTTGGAGAAGTATTTATGAAAATCCTGTGGGAAATAACAAAGATGCTAAATGGATAGACGAAGTAAAAGAAAGAATAAGAAGTTCAATGGTACAGGATATGAAATGGGATGAAGTAACAGCTAGAGAGATTGAAACAAAGTTGAGAAAAGCCTCTAACTGGAAAACCCCAGGCCCAGATGCAGTGCCTAACTTCTGGTTAAAAGTATTAGCATCTTTGCATGAAAATGTAGCCATAAGTAAGAACTATTTATATGCACACCTTGAACAGGCACCAACCTGACTAACAACAGGAAAAACAATGCTTCTACTTAAGAGTGAACCTGCAAACTACCCTAAAAATTATAGACCAATAACTTGCCTTCTGATGGCATATAAACTCTATACTGGAACTGATGTCAACGGAGTTTATAGTCATTTAGAAAAAAACTCAGTTATGGCAATACAACAAAAGGGGAATTTTAAAAAAGTCATACGGAACAAAGGTTCATTTGTTGTTAAATAAAGTCATAGTGGAGAAATGCAGAAAGGGGAAGAATCTAAGTATGGCATGGACTGACTACAAAAAAGCATTTGTCAGTATCCTGCATTCATGGATAAAAGAGTGCTTAAAAATGTATAAGATACACCCTACACATAAATTACATCACAGTGACCATGAAACAGTGACAGACCACTTTGCAGTTAAGCCACGATAAAGGACAAATTATTATTCAAGGGATAAAAATCCAAAAGGGATATTTCAGAGTGACTCTGTAACCATTGCTCTTTTGCCTTGCCCTTAACCCATTAAGCTGTCTGCTTAACAGATTAACTCATGGCTATAATTTGGCTCCCAGAAAGCAAAAAAGTGTAAAGGCTTCACATCTTCTTTTTCCATGATTTAAAACTGTAATATCTCATCAGATGAGGAACAGAAAACACAACTGCAATTAGTCAAAACTTTGTCAGATGATATAAGAATGTCATTTGGTCTTGATAAATGTGCAAAGGCAACCTTTAAAGCAGGAAAGCTGCAGCACCAAGAAAACATCAGTTTGGGACAAGAATGTGATATAAAAGAACTAGAGCAAGAGGGAGTGTATAAATATTTCGGAATTGATGAAAGATCGCCAATAAAATATGAACAAATGTGAATAAAACTTAGTAAGGAATATTTTAGAACTAAATTAATCCTGAATACAGTTAGATATTATGCTAAATGGGTTAACAAATATGAATTTGATGGTAAATTAGACAAATCTTCACTTGTTAAACTTATTAAACAGCTTAAAACTGATGCGAGAAGTCAGGTAAAAAAACAACGACAATTAGGCATTCCTCAGGCACATAGGTGGATTGAGGAAGCAAACCGTAGGGAACAAAAGAGTAATAATTCAAAAGCATTGTTTTTAGACAAAGAAGATAATAACATAGTAATAGCGACGGCTCCTCCGCCCCCTCCGCTTCCCTTACCAGGATATGAAGCGAGTGGACAAGCTGGTCCACCTCCGCTGTATACTGATATCCCAACAAAACTGAAACCATTTGTTAGAGATCCCATTGAGACTAGGTCCTGAACATGTAAAACACAGGGGGACATAGAATCATATCAAATAGAGAAAAATTTACAAGCTGAGAGTGAGGAAGAGATATGTCCACTCATAGAAGTACCAAATCCACAGGCAGGACAGGCCGGACAGGACCCGACTCTCTTGGTATATAGACCATGGACACCGGAGGATATCCGGAAGGCTACTGAGGGAATCCCCCATCCAAATGTTAATTTTGCAAAATGTTTAGAAGATTTACAAGGCATGAGGTTAAGTTACCACTTAAATGGGGAAGAAGTGGAAAAAGTAGTTAGACAAATTGTAGGTCCAGATTGGCACATGATTTGTGGAACCTGGAATCCTCGTAATGCAGAATTTAAGCCACTCCCACATAGTGACGCAGAACTAGACAACAGAGGGAAGGGCCTTACAGACCGAATCTCTGAAAAATGGAAACCTAGAGCAGACTGGACTTATATTAATCAATGTATACAGCAAGAAAATGAAACGGTAGATGGGTACTATGCCAGATTATTAGAATGTTTCAATAACCACAGCAGTATGACAATTCCCGAAAATCAGACGAATGATTCCCCATATGAACAACAATTGAAAAATGCATTTTTAAAAGGTTGCATTGCACCTATTAGTAGCTTCATTACGAAGCATATGATAGATCATCGAATAAGTAGGTTACAAGCCTTACTTGAATATGCTAGACATGCTAAAAGACACTTTAATAGCAAAAAGAAAAATAAGCGCAAGTCTTCACTGCTGAAGATGGAGCTGAGGTTTATGTATTACAGTCTGGTAAGAAGGTTAAGAGAAATGCCCAGGGAAACAAACAATCTGACAAATGGTCAGAAGATTTTGAAGAGAAGAAGAAAAAGGGTGAATGCTTTAAATGCGGGAAAAAGGGACATCTAGCAAGGGATTGTAAACAAAATAAGAGGGTAGCTACAGAAGATAAGGGAGATGAGGACTGACTATATGATGGTACACTATATGAGGGTCAGGAGTCATCAAAAAGAGACAATAAAGAAAAGACAAATGTAAATGTGATAGAAGGAGTAGAGGAAGTGCAAGTAGATGGAGAAGATGAAGAAAATGAGATTTTAGACTTAGCATTATTGAGCTTTGAGCTCTACCTAGCAGACACAAAACCGGAAGTTACACTTCTGGTAGAGGGGAAGGAAGTTAAATTCCTGTGTGACTCAGGGGCATCGCAGACTCTGATACACCCCTCCAAGTTACCAGAACATTCAGAATCACCTGATTATATATTAGTGAAAGCTGCAAATGGACAGCTATACCGGGAACCACTTTCCCATGATATAGCAATAACTGACCCTGTTTCAGGGATGACTAAAAAGAGTAAAATTGTTGTTTCTGCAAAATGTCCAGTGAACCTATTAGGTAGGGACCTTATGCAGATATTTGGCATAGCAGTAGTTCCAACTATGCAGGGTATGGAGGCACAGTGACAAATGGATACTTTTGTGGTGTGACCGGAGGGTGAAACTTTTTCCTGGTACAGCCAGGACTTGGTTACGACTGGTCCAGGGGCAGTGACTGAGGAACTGATGAACGTAGCCATCAGTAAATCCCCCTCCCTTGACACTGACAGACAACATCTGTTGCATTGCACTCTGTATTACTGTAGCACACCAGGACCTGATAAGGAATATGAGCAAGAATTGTTCAAAAATCGTGCAAACAGATTAATATTACGTAATCTGTACTGGGATACTGAGGGGAACAGTGTTGTTAGTTGTTCATTACCTCAAGAGATCCTTGCACTTTACAAATCTAATCGATTACCACATGTTAGTTTAACTAAAAGCAGAAGTACAAAATGGGCAGACCTAGGAGAAAAAGTCACAAGATGGGAGAAACAAACTGACTTAGAATTATCAGAACAGGGAATACAGAAACAAAAACTGAATTGGTTAACACAGACACAGCAAGCTGTACACTTGCAGTCTAGCGAGGACAGCTGATTAGCACTCTTATTAGAAGAAGAGGAAAAAGCCTTATGTGACATATCAAAGACTCTTTGGTCAACAGGCAAATTAGATGTAGGACTTATTCGAACAGCAGGACCAGTTATTATTACTCCAAAGTCAGCATTTAGACTGCAAAAGAGACAATATCCTTTGAGAAAAGATGCGGAGATAGGAATCAAACCTATAATCGCAGCATTACTTAAGGAAGGAGTACTGGTGGAATCTCCTGATTCACCATGTAATACACCCTTATTTCCTGTTAAAAAAGCAAACGGGGAATGGTGTATGGTCCAAGATTTACAAGCTGTAAATGATGCAGCAATACCTAGAGCACCTATGGTGCCAGATCCACACACTTTGTTAAATGATTTGAAACCTCACCAGAAATACTTCTCTGTGGTAGATAAGATCAGTAATGCATTCTTTTCAATACCTATACATCCTGATAGCCAATATTGGTTTGCATTTACATTTCAGGGGGAAAGGTATACTTATACTCGACTACCATAGGGATATTGTGAGAGTCCAACAATATTCACACAAGAAATGGCTAGTAATTTTGCGGGATTCACCCCACAGGGGGGTAGTCAGATTCTACTTTATGTAGACGACATCTTGCTAGCAGCCCCCACCCAGAAACAATGCAGGGAGGATACCATAGCACTATTACAATTCTTAGCAACACAGGGACACAAAGTAAACAAAAACAAATTACAGCTTTGGAAAAAGCAGGTTAAATACCTAGGATATGTAATATCCAAAGAATGTAGAATACTAGATGAGGATAGAAAAACAGCGATTTTACAAGCACCCAAACCAACGACCAAGAAGGAAATGATGTCCTTCCTGGGAACAACCAACTTTTGCCGGAGTTGGATTCCAAACTATGCTTTGGAATCTGCTCCGCTGACTGATTGGATATACAAAAAGCCGATGGCAGCACGAGATTTGTTACAATGGACACCTGAAGCAGAAATAGCTTTCTGCAGGTTGAAGCAATTGATAGCTTCTTCATTAGTCTTAGGACTACCAAACTATCATAAACATTTCCTTCAGACTGTAGACTGTAAGCAGGGATATATGACATCAGTGTTAACACAACAACATGGGGATAAGCAACGCCCCATAGCTTACTATTCATCACAATTTGACCCAGTGGCGTGATCCTTGCCCCACTGTGTACAAGCAGTAGTCGCAGCTGCAATGGCAGTACAGGCTTCAGCCTCAGTAGTGTTATTCCACCCTCTCACATTGAGAGTGCCTCATGCAGTCGCGATAATTTTACTGCAAGAAAAAGTAGCATATCTTTCTCCTGCTAGACACCTTTCCTGTATGACTATACTGTTGAGCCAACCTCATATGACAATTGAACGATGCACGACATTAAATCCGTCAACTTTGCTCCCAACCCCTGCAGATGGCACACCGCACAGTTGCCTGCAGGAAATTGAGCAGAAAACATTACCCAGACAAGATCTCACGGATATTCCCTTGGATAATGCCGAGGTGACATATTACATGGACGGCTCATGCAAAAGGAGTCCTACAGGGAAAAAAATCTAGTGGGGTATGCAGTAGTTACAGACACTGAAACCTTAGAAGCTCAATCCTTACCACACAGCTTATCTGCACAAGCAGCAGAATTGATTGCCTTGACACGAGCTTGTACTTTAGCAAAAGACAAATGTGTAAAAATATATACTGACAGTCAGTATGCTTTTTCTACTGTACATGTTTTTGCGCAACAGTGGAAAAATAGAGGGATGATAACATCTACTGGCAAACCAATTAATCATGCGCAATTTATTTTAGATTTGTTAGAATCCATTCAGTTACCTACCAAAGTAGCTATTTGCAAATGCGTAGCTCATACGAAACAACAGGACAGAATTTCAAAAGGTAATGCGAGAGCTGATGCAGCTGCAAAGCAAGCAGCTTCAGACTCAGAAAATTTTCTTCTAGATGAGGAATTACAACCTTCTGAAATTTTAGATCTAGAAATGTAAAAACAATGCAGACGCTTACTACCAAAGCAGAAAAACAAAAATGGGAAAGACGAGGAGCAATTCTTGAAAACGGACTGTACATCTCTAAAGAAAAAAAAACAATTTTGCCATCTAATCTGTTTAGATACGCAGCTTTGTTGAGCCATGGGCAGTGCCATGTCTCAACAGGGGGGATGGTACAGTTAGTAAACCGAATATTCCAAACGTATGGATTTAAAAATTATACAAAAAAATTTTGTGTGGCATGTCATGTTTGTAATAAACATCATGCACAAGGGGCATTAAAACCTAAACAAGGGAGTTTTCCTACACCGCCATATCCGTTTCATACTATTTGTATGGATTTTATAGAATTGAACAAATGTGATAACAAAAAGTACTGCCTTGTCATTGTAGATATGTTTTCTAAATGGGTGGAAGCTTTTCTGACCAGAAACCCAGATGCAACAACAGTGGTGAAAGCCCTAATAAAGGAGATTATTCCTAGATTCGGCATACCAGAAAGGATTTATAGTGACAATGGCACACATTTTGTGAACCAAACCATACAGCAGTTGGGACATTTCTTTGGGATTTCCCTGAAGAACCATTGTGCATATCACCCTCAGTCTGCAGGACTGGTGGAGAGGCACAATGGAGTCCTTAAAAATAAACTTAGAAAGTTAGTTAGTGAGACACAGAAGAACTGGGTGTACTGTCTGCCTCTGGCGCTGCTGAGTATGCGAACAGTTCCAAATGCAAAGGGTTTAACTCCTTTTGAAATGGTGTTTGGGAGGGCATATTATGTACCTCAGTGGAAAGCTCTCATGCCTGCAGAACAGGAGGCTGATAGTTCACTAGCTAGTTATATGAGGAAACTGTTAACGAATAAATCTCTTTTGCAGTTTAACTCTGTTTCAGATAAAGAACAGACCAGACCATTGGAAGCGATTCTAGCCCTAGGCACGTGGGTCTGGGTGAAGGTAACAAAGAGGAAGAATTGGGCAAGCCCGAAGTGGGAAGGACTGTACCAGGTATTATTGGCAACACCTACTGCGGTCAGAGTGGCTGAGAGGACTTCTTGGATTCATTTGACGCATTGTAAACCGGTAAAGAACTTTCAACTTGATAAGAACATTGTAACTGTTACACAACAAGAACAAAATGACCAAGAATAGAGCAAATAGAAATGCGGAGCAACCTCAAAAATGTTGCATAATCATCTTATTGATTGTACACTTATTAACTGTACTAGCGACAATTTTCTTTTTGTTGTGGTTTTTCCTTTTTTCAACCACACAAGTAAAGTTGGATAAACGTGATGAATCACCCATAGACTGGCATCCAAACTTTAACACGTACCTAGCAATTAAACGTGTATATGCTGAGACTTTAAACATTTCAAACTGCTGGATTTGTACAGCTATACCAACAGCATATGGGGGACTACTAATGTCCGCTATTCCTTTAGGGATCAATGAGACTTGGGAAAATCTGCTTTTTGACACTACAACTGTGAGATCACAGGATAAAATAGCATTGTATTTACCTATTACACAAAAGGGGACTGTGTGTTTTTATAAAAACGATACTCTCCAGGTGGGCTGGAGTAACTGTAACATAACAATATCTTATAAATGTTATATTAAGACTAGTAATGGGAATACTGTTTGCAATACTAACTATGATTCATATTTGAACTCAATGAAAATGACATTGAATGAAAAGCGAAGAAATCCTGTTTTGTTTAGACAATTGTCAATCATAGATAAGAAAATGTTTTATGCAGGGCGAGTGCGTATTAGCACTAAAGTTGAAAACTGTTATTTTGTGTGTGGGAAAAGGGCATACAAATGACTACCTGAGAATTGGTCCGGCAGTTGTTTTTTGGGCTACCTGGTTCCGGCCATACGACACACTGCAGAATTGCCTCTGGGAAAAATATGGAATGTAAGAGATGTTACCAAGAAAACTGAAGATCCAATTGAGAAACCTGTGAATCCAGTAGGGCAAATTGAAGCAAGCTGAAAAGACCATAACTCCATGAAGAACAAAGACAAATTGACACATATGGACTTGAGTGACGCTGTTATATCTTGGACAGGTATACTCCCAGCATATGGCACAGTAAAATTGATTTGGGAGCTGTGAAAACTGTTGAAACTTCTTGAAGTAATGAGTAATGCAACTTTTTCTGCTCTCGAATTAGTGCCTGATGAACTGAATGTCAAGAGAACTGTTGGGTTGCAAAATCGTATGGCTCTCGACTTCACCCTGGCAGCGAGAGGTGGTACGTGTGCGCTGATAAAAGAGGAGTACTGTTCTTATATACCAGACAATAAGCATGAGATTAATAACCATCTGGAGGTGATTCAGCAAGTGTCGGCCATGACCAAACCAGGCCCAAACCCACTGAAGTACTTTTTCCAGAATTTGTTTGGGGGGTGGGGTACCATCCTAATGAACATTCTGATTGCCATTTGTGTAGGTTTACTCCTATTGGGAGCATGTATTTGTTGTGGAATTCCCTGCATGAAAACATTAATTAAAGATTTCATAGATATGTCTGTCTCTGAAACCCTGTATCAAGACATTGAACTTGAAAAACTGGTTCCAAATGAAATTCTTTCCGAAGTCTAAGCTGAATGACTCTCCTAACTGCAAGTCCTAAGTGGAAGAGGTTAGGAGAAGAAATAAAACTGTTTATGCTTTTGAGAATAGAATAAAAAGTATTAACAGGGGGGAAAATGTTAGAAAAATATGTATTAATGTATATGTTTAGTGCTTATTAGAAGCAAAGAAGGGATTAACACATTTTTATTCTATTAATGTTATGACAAGAAAAATGAATTCATATGAAACTGCAAGAAGCTTTGAAACTGCAGTGTGCTTTCTGCAAGTTGGCCTCTGACCCTGGCAGCTGCTAGCACAGCAAAAGTTAATGTTTATGCTTTCCACAAGTGATTATCTGCTGGGTCAGGAAATTAAAGTGTAAAATAATGAGAATTTTCTGCTCTATCCTGCTTGAACAATTGGCCTTGTACATGTTCCTAGATAACACACAGCTGCAAGGAAGAAGTGATACATGAAACAAAGAGTTGGTTAGAGAAATGTATTGAGAACTGTATCTGCTATTGTGCTCGAATTAGCTTAGAACCTTGAGTGGCAACTTTCATAAAAGGACATTATAACTAACCAGGTGGCTAGCAAGGCCACGTTGTTTACCAAAATTCTTTTTTAAGCAAAATGTAGTATCAGCACCTCTGATGAATAGAATATTGTAAGCTAAAATGATGTAAAATAACTTGTGACTGACCACGTCAGTCTGGTAGGCAGTGGCTAACAAGAAAGACTATAAAAGTTGTGTACTTCCTGTTTTATTCAGACAAAATTCTGTACTTGTATGTTTTTTGCCTCCTGGTGTACACTAGTAAAGAACCTGAACCTCCTGTGTATTGATCTTTTTATTACAGTATTTTTCATTTAACAAAAGCCCTTAGTGATGAGATGCACCACATAGAAGGATTTCTTGACTGTTGTGGTGATGTGGTTATTGAAGCTGAGACCACTGTCCACCTGTGTCCCTAAGTCTCTTATCACACTTTTGGTGTTTAGTGTACTGCCACCTATGTGGTAATTCATGGGTACATGTTTTTCCCAAAGGGGATAACTATACATTTCTTGGCAATGAGCTTGAGCCCATGGCTCTGGCACCAAGCATCTGTTTCTGTAAGACCCATTTGTAGAATATCCACATCATTTGGGGATTCAATAATGTCTACCAGTTTGCAGTCATCTGTGTACTTTGTTAGCCAGAGTCCTTTAGTGTTGGCCTGTACTTCAGAGAAGTAGATGCCGAACAAGAGAAGTCCCAGGACTGAACCATGAGGTACTCCATTTGTCACTTGTCTGGAGCTGGATTTGGAGTCAGCTACTTTTACAGTGTGGGTTCTGTCATTAAGCCAGTTGGCAACCCATCAAGTGATGTAGGGATTTATGCCTAGCTTAGTAAGTTTATCTATGATTGTAGAGTGTGGGATGGTGTCGAAGGCCTTAGCGAGGGCCAGATATGCTGTGTGAATTGCCTTGCTCTCATCCATGGCTCTGGAGACTGATTCAAAGAAGTCAATCAGGTTCAGTAGACATGATCAGCCCTACATTTCCAGCACAAACTTCTGTACAAATCAGTTTGATATATACATTACATATAACAATTTACAAAATTCCAGCTAGCTGTGCTGGTACAAGTCATACATCCACTGTCCTACTTCTCTTGGCATGGCTGGCAGTAGCTCCTGTCATCACAGTCAGAACAAGTATTAGAAGAGTAAATGCTGAGAAGGGCTTGGGTTCATGCATGTTTATAACTCGCTAGGGGCTGTGGTTGTGTGTGTGCGTGCTTGTGTGTGTGTGCGTGTGTGTGTGTGTGTGTGTGTGTGTGTGTGTGTGTGTGTGTGTGTGTGTGTGTGTGTGTGTGTGTGTGTGTGTGTGTATTGTATGTGTATCTGCAGGAACACAGCTTCAAGTTCAGCAGCACTGTAGGTTGGCTACAGAGCAGGTTTCAGGGCATACATGGCATAGGGTTCAGCTTCCTGTACATGTCCCTGCTCACAAGAGCTGACTCTACCAGTATTTTCACTGGCTGCAGCACAACCTTGCCTAGATGTTGGCATGCTGCATGATCTAGACTGATGTCTGGTAGCAGATATGGCAGCATGATGATGGCCACTACCATTGGGATGCCATCTCCTATGACACATCCACAGTAGATGTAGCTATGGAAGTGCTATTGTTGTGGGAGCAGAACTTGCATGTCCATGGCAATACTAGCTAATATATGTGGATGTAGCTGCTCTCCATCTGTGAAGACAGCCCCTTGCCCCCCATAGATGACCCAGAGAAGAAACTGCACTGTCAAGTGTGTCATTCATTCTATCCAATGAATCTCAGAGAAGGGCCATGCACTCCCATAAGTCAGCATACACACCCTGAATCACACTCACCATCTCCGCCATGGCTGTGGTGGCGCTAGCATTTGACTGCATGATGGCCATGCACATATATTGGGTGGCAACTACTGACACACTAACCTCAGGGGAATGGTGGTGACCACACCTCCGGCAAGCATCATTACCATTCCCCTATTTGGACTCTCCATCCACCCACCCACCCACAAGTGATAGGGGAGTTGCACATATTTCTGTATTGGGGTCACCACAGTTCCCATATCTGTAGTGTTCCCCTCAATCTGCCCACTGTCAGGTGGATGTGTTTCCTGGGCATTTGCAGATATGGGCACTGTATCCATACTCTGAGCAGCAGATGCAGGGGTCATGCTTCCTGTATTCAACACATACTCTGAACCCCATGACTGTGCCACCTCATTTCCACTATCCTTATCAGAGGCTACTGATCCTCCAACATCAGATATGGGCAGTTCTACAGTGCTGGTGCTGGATAAAGAAGCACCTGTGGATGCACCAAAGCAAACAACATTCAGTATAAGTTGGACCCTGCATCTTAAGTACACATGCAACTGCTACCTTTACAACAAAAAAATATATAACAACTAAACCCCTAGCCATACCTTGTGCAGATGACCATGGAACTTGGATCACCAATGTAGCTGTATAGCATAAGTCAGCCAGATATTATAAACTTTCCTGCGACCAAAAGGAATGGTGAATTGAGTTGCAGTTATTGATACAATAATATAAGACTACATAACCGAGACATCTGCAGTTGACACTCTCTGGGGCCTGTCCAGCTCTGTCCTAACATCCAGCACCACACTGTGGGACTTTGATGAGCAGATACTACTTTTAAGTGAGGCCATGAACTCCTCCATTTCCATAAGCTGTGGTTCAGTTAATGGCCAACCACCTGTACCCTCCATTCCCAGGCCAGGGCTTCTGCTCTGTGAGTGACAGCACTGATTACTTCCATTGCCCTGTGGTGGACATATGATAGCTGTGATCATGTCCACCACAACAGTAATACTGGTGATAATTTTATCCCACACATGGAACTGGAAGGGTTGGTCATCAGAAATGACTGCAAAGAACTGCATAAGGTAGCACGAGGAAATGATTTACCTTTCTTCTGGGCCTGTTGTTTTGGCATAGCTCTGCTGCTGTGGAAAACAATGGAATTAATGGCTCCTGTGTAGACCTTACAAATTCTAACACTTTACTATTGTACTAGGCCATCTAGTATGCTGTAGTTGAGCATGACTGTTAGATAGCTATAGCCACAATCTTTAAGTAAACATCAAACATGTATGTGTCCTGAGCATATTCCCATAACACCAGCACAGAAGTGTAACTGAACAAGAACACATGACCTTTACATTAGCAGTGTTACAAAGGTTGTGGCAAAACACAATATGTACAGTGCACACATTCACTAAATAGTATTGAACAGTTATCTGAATATGAGCTCAGGGGAGTGTCTTCTATCTACTTCAATTATCCTGGAGGCCACTATATACAGTACACCTGCAATGTACCTCTTAAGACAATTTTATCCAACACATTTAGAATTATTGACAACATGAAATATCTTCTAGACCTTACATTAAATACTCAACAAATAGCAAAAAAGTAGCACTTAGCTTGTATAAACAGACATCTCACTCAGAAACAAATGTTTCAGCAGTAGCAGGTTACAAGTGTCAAACAAAAAGTAGCAAAGTCTTCTTTTGTAGCACAATGAGAAACAAGGCTTCTTGTCACATTTATTTAAAAATAACACTCTGGGAACAGTGATTATACTAATCAGGGCTCATCTTATAACTGTTTCTGAATAGCTCAATTTGAGTGGCAAATGCTTTTGGTCATCATTTTGTAAATATTTACATGATGTTATGCACGCACCAGGGTCCCCACAGTTAGGATTGCTCACATGCAGTTAGCACAACATTTCACAGAATTGTCATGCCATATCTAATCACTTGAAGATAGAGTTGCTGTAGACCAGTGTTCTGAAGAGCATACTGTGGTACAGAGGACTGACATGCTTTACACCTTAAAGTGCTTAAATAGTTTCTGATTTTGGCTATCATTCGTGCAAATGAGATGTCCACTGATAACCATCATTGAGCAGAGCATGGGACACAAGACAACTGTTTTGGACACCAATCATCTACCATTTTTTTGTGAGATTCTTTAAGGTGAAATATCATGTCTGGAGGAGAGGCTAGGGCTCCCTTTAGAGCATAGAAGTAATGTGGAAGAAGTCCAAGACTTTTTTTGGACATCCTCTATAAGTAGTGCTACCACAGACCCAGGTTATAATATAAGACAAATGCCTGGAATAGTTTGGTGAAGCCTATCATCACTGCTACTGGCATCCCATGCATGGGGGGATGGTGCCATTACCACTATAGTGACATGAGGTATCACAATCCTGACCTCTTTTGCCAACAGAAGGAAGAAGTTAGAGTGTAGTCACCACTTCAACTGTAAGTATGACTTATTTTGCCTTCTCAAAGAACCTGCCACTGCTTGCCATCCACAAATTTTAATTTATGACTCTTTATGTCTCTAGCATAAGAAGAAATAAAAAATAGACACATACACAGGAACAGACTGGAGCACCTCAGTGAGAGCCATGGTTGAGTATACATGCTGTCATACAAATACCTCTGTTAAAAACAATTTAGTATATATCATAAAAACAACAGTTAATATCTCTTTACCTGCGCTAGACAGAGGTCAAATAGTAATGCAATTGAGTTTGCCATTGTGTAAGCTTTAAGATGAAATCTTTTAAAACCGTGCATATACCATGGTTTTGGAATTATTGATGCAAATATGAACAAGCAATATTTGACGCCTAGAGGCATCAATAGGAGTCAACTGCAGGTGAATCTTGAGAGGTCCATCGGATATAATGAGTTAAATACACCAGTGCCACATCTATCAGTAGTGGCATATATTAAAGGTAGTATAATGTTTGATGTGTGTTTCTGCATGCCTTCTCCTGTATTAAAGGACAAGTGAATCCTCATGTTAAATCTTTATGATCTATCATTGTGAGAATACCTGTGGGTTCCAGTTCCACCTCCCAAACAAAAGTTAATTATCATGGAAAAAATCATATGCTTTTCATTCCATTGCTCTCACCACACCCCTACATGGCCTATACATCTATCTATCTATCTATCTATATATATATATATATATATATATATATATATATATATATATATATATATTGTGAAGACTGGTAGGAAAGGGTGAAGGCTGCCAGCCGAGTCAGATAGAATTTTGCAGATAATTCTGTCACTTGTAAATATGAATGTAAACTACAGGCTTGTTGTCTTAAATGTAAATAAATACTGTTACATGTGGAACTGGAAATAAATGTGACAACAGTGCACTCTACTGACCAAAGTAAAGCATCTGGTGACCATTTGAAGTAGACAGTGGTGCCGAGGGGTCTAGATGAAGAAATTCCTTCTATTGTTTTAACCAAGAGTTAAATTGCTAGATTTAAACATACAAATGTATTTTTATTGCTCTGTTCCTGACCAGCTGCAAGATAAGAAAAGGGAGATGTTAAGAATGTAAATGTAGTTAATGTGTAGCCTGGGAACTCCAGGAAAATGTAAAAGAGATGATGTAATGTTTATCAGAACTGCAATAGCAATTTAAACAAAGAGAATCAGAAGGCATTACGCATTTTGTCTTGATCATCCAACTCACAGCACTCTGCCTGTTTTCTTATGTAAGTTATCTTAGACTTGTGTTTTCTTTTAGTGATAGCTAGAACTAGAAAGATTAGACTAAGTGTTTTTCTGTGATGTCAGAACTGTACTACTGATTTATTTTAAGTATTTATGTGTGATCTCTGAACTTTTGACTAGCACTGACTGTGTAGTAGAAAGTATTGTCTTGTGGTTTTAATTGTTTATTATTAAATATTTTAAACCTTTTAACTGTGGCTGGTTTGTGTAGAGATAATTAAGCTCTAGAGTACATTGCATGTATATAAGGATCCTGTACCAAGTCACTCTAATAAGCCTTGAGACTGTTTAGTCATACTACCAATTGGATAATAATATTGCACAGTAATAATTGGACACCCTTTTAAGGGTCTTTGAGTAGTTGATAATTATTAGTGGGTGGTGGCAAGTGGAACTACCATATAGTTTGGGAGAAAGGGGCACAGCTGTAGAAAATGTGTCAGCCTTCCCCAGGAGTGTCTGTGTGGTTGTATAAACTCTTATCTCAAAGTCCATGTGTGTGTGTCAGCTACTTGGGCAGGAACATGAAGCACTGGTTGGACAGAGAGGGTGCTAGAGGTTTTAGCTTGTGCATTAAGCTGGGATCTGGACCCTATAGCTGTGCCATTGGGGAGACTTATTGTGGACATGGAGAGCAAGGGAGCAACCAGCCCCGGATTGACTGTGATCTCTGTGTGCTCTTAAGTAAAACACACTTTACTGTGTGCATTTGTTATCCTTTCCTCATATATGAGACACCCTCTCTGGTGTTAGTGGCGAGGATTGAGGCTTCTTGATTGCTGGGCCAGGGCATGGGCATCACATATTAATTGTTTGGCAGCAGTGGGATATCCACATCACATATTAATTATTTGGCAAATACTCATTGACTTGTAGTGGTGTGGGTAGAGTGAATCTTGTAGTGAGCTTTGAAGGTGTTTTGTACTCTAAAACAGCCATGCAGTGAATACTCAGATCACAATTGTTTTATTTATTTTGTTAGCTTAGCTAGTCAGGGTGAGCAGGCAGCATGTCAGCAGAGGAGTATGGAAAGCAGATGAGGAGCCAGCTGGCTGAGATGTGCCAGGCTAGGGGACTGGTGCATGGAAACCTGACTAAGGCAGACCTGATTGCAACCTTGGTTACAGTTTATTCAGAAAACAGCAACCAGGAGGACAATCAGACTGGCGGTGGAGATATAATTCCCTCAGAGAATGAACAACTCAACCTTTCTGCAGTGGACTTAAAAATCCAGCTGAAGCTAAAGAGACTTGAGTTGGAGGACAGGCATGTGGAATTAGAAGCAAATGAGAGACTGCAACATTTGCAGGCTGAGGAGAATGAGAAATTGTTATGTCTGCAAGCTGAGGAACAAGAGAGGCAGAGGGAGCATGAGAAGGAGATGCTGACTCTTCGCCAGAGTCATGGAGGTAATGGGAAAGGGAGTAAATGGACTCCAGAAGCAAAAAAAGGTCAGTAAATTTCTTTCACAGTTTAAAGAGGGGGATCATTTTGATAGTTTCATTCATATGTTTGAGATGGTATGTGAACAGTATGAAGTTGACCAAGGGCTCTGGGTATGGTTCCTGACCCCCTTAATCCATGATAAATCTGCAAATGTTCTGTCCAAAATGTCTGACGTTGCATGTTTTGATTATACTGCTGTAAAAACAATAGTCTTATAGAACTGTTTAAGCTAACACCTGAAATGTATAGGAAAAAGTTTCGTGAGCATAGACGCAAGGCAGATGAAAGTGTGTGTGAATATGTTGCTGAATTGAGCGCTTATTTCCATAGGTGGGTGAGTGGATGTCAGGTCATCACTTTTGAAGGGCTGGGAGACCTTTTGGTGAGGGAACAAGCCGTTAGCACTTTGCCTGAGGTCATGAGGATCTGGTTAGCTGATAGACAATGTGCTACTTCAGATGAGTTGGGGAAGTAGGGAGACCTATACCTGGCAAGCAGGGCAGCCCTGCACAGGGAGGGGACCCCAGTACTGCTCATGGGTCTAAAGGAACCCATGGTGGGCAGTACAGACTGCCCCAACAGAATCTGTCAGTAGCAGGGGAAGCCACTAGTCCAGGTACAAATCCAGGAGCTAGGGTTAAATGTTTTGAATGCAACCGGTGGGGCCATGTGACATATAGGTCTCCAGAGAGGCAAGAAAGGGAACCAAAGGTGAGGGAGCCTGTAAGTGGGAAAGACAAAATGCCAATTGTAGGTTGTCTACTAAACTACCATCCTGCAGATGTCCTGAGAGGGAAGGATTTTTGGATGAGGCAGTACCATGTGTTTGTGTAGTTACACAGTCAGGCTTAGAGACAAGCAGGTAAGTCTGGTAGCCTGGGGGAGACCCAGACAGACTGCATACTTGCAGCCAGGACTGGTGATGTGGTCACTTCAGTGAGAGAGCTACTATGTAGCAGTGAGACTTAATGTGAGCCACAGCTGCTTGTGGGTACTGATCTTCCTTTGGAAAGAGTGACTGCAAAGTTAGAGGTGAGTAGTAGTACTCAGGCTGACAGTGAGCCATCACTGTCAGAGGATACCAGACTTCCTGTGGAAGGGGATCTGGGAAGGGTTACAAGGAGAGAGTTGAGACAGGCTCAGCTCTCAGACCCTACATTGCAAGGCCCAAGGCATGTAGCTAGGGAGGCACCTGATTCTCAAGGAAAGGGGGAATCTGTATACTGGGACAAGGGGTTACTATACAGAGAGTGGAGCCCTGAGGGAGGGCTAGAAGGTGAGACAGTACAGCAGTTGGTAGTGCTTAGAGACTGCCATCTGGTGCTTCTAGCCATAGCCCATGATATTCCCTTTGCAGGTCATATGGGCATAAAATGTACAAAGAGGCATATTATGCAGAACCTCTATTGACCTGGAATTTCAAGAGATGTAACAGGGTACTGCAGGAACTGTGAGCGGTGTCAAAAGGCAGGCAAGGCAGGAGACAAGGTGAGAGCTTCTTTGATACCTTTGCCTGTGATTGAGGATCCATTTCAGAGGGTAGCTATGGATATTGTGGTCCTCTGAGTACCCCAAGTTCCACAGGGAAAAAGTATATCCTAGTGGTAGTGGATTATGCTACACGATACCCTGAGGTGGTGGCTTTGTCCTCCATTGAGGCAGAGAAGGTGGCAAATGCATTGTTAGAGATTTTCAGCAGGGTAGTTTCCCAAAAGAAATATTGACTGACAGAGGAGCCAATTTCATGTCAGACCTGCTGGCTTGTCTGTGGAAGTCCTGTGGGGGGAAGCACATGAAGACTACCCCCTACCATCTCCAGACTAATGGTCTTGTTGAGAGGTTACACTCTACAATCAAGTCCATGCTATGGACATTTTCAGATCAGTTTAAGAGGGAGTGGAACAAATATTTCCCCCATCCATTGTTTGCTTACAGAGAGGTTCCCCAGGAATCCACAGGTTTTTCACCCTTTCAGTTGCTGTATGGGCATAGGGTGAGGGGACCTCTAGATTTAATTTGAGATTAGTGGCAAAGTGAGTGTGCGTCTCACAAGGAGTCTGTTGTTTCATACATCCTGAATCTCAGGACAAGGCTCAGGGAACTCATGGGCTTGTCCCAGGAGAACCTGGCAGAAGCCCAACAACAGAAAAAGGTGTGGTATGACAGGAATGCTCAAGCTAGTGAGTATGCTGTGGGGCAGCAGGTAATGGTTATCATTCCTGTCAGACACAACAAGCTGCAAGCAGCTTGGCAAGGACCCTACAAGGTGGCAAGAAAGGTAAGTGATGTTAACTACATGGTGGAACTGCTAGGTAAAAGGCAGGTGCACAAATTGTACCATGTTAACATGATGAAACCTTACCATGATAAGGAGGCCCTTGTGCTGAGCATTTGCAGTGAATTTCAGGAGGAATCTGAGAGAGAACTGGGGACTGATCTCCTCAGTGAGGCTCGGGCTGACACCTCACTAGAAGGGGTAGTAATATCCCAGTAGCTATCTCCTACCCAGGTTCGAGAAATCTGAGCAGTGTTGCAGGAATTTAGGGGCATGTTCACTGGGAAACCAGGGTGCACCCACCTGGTGCAGCACCAGGTGGATACAGGACCCCAAAGGCCTATTAGGCACACCCCTTATATGGTGCCTGAGAGAGTCAGACAGACCCTGAGGGAGGAGGTACAGGAGATGTTGGAAGTAGGGGTGATTCAAGAGTTCCAACATTCCCTGGGCCTCCCCAGTGGTACTGGTGCCAAAGAAGGATGGCAGCATCAGGTTCTGTGTGGACTACAGGAAATTAAATAGTTACACAGAGTTGGAGGCTTACCCCATGCCTAGGACAGATGAGGCCCTAGAGCAGCTGGGTGGGGCTAAGTATCTTACAACAATTGATCTTACCAAGGGTTACTGGCAGGTGCTCTTGACTCTTAGTGCTAGAGAATAGTCAGCCTTTGTGACTCCTTTTGGCTTGTATGAGTTCACAAAGATGTCCTTTGGGATGAAGAATGCCCCAGCAACTTTCCAGAGGCTGGTAGATCATATCCTAGTAGGAGCAGGAGGGTTTGCCCTTGCTTACCTAGATGATATTGTCATCTACAGCCATTCCTGGCAGGAGCACCTTCAACATGTCAGTGAGGTGCTGGGCAGACTACAAAGGGCAGGGTTGAGTTGACCATTAAGCCAAACAAATGTCAGGTGGGTATAACAGAGGTCTCCTACCTAGGACATAGAGTGGGGAGTGGTAAGATAAGGCCAGAACCTGCCAAAGTGGAAGCCATTCAGGCATGGTCTGAACCTGTTATTAAAAAGCAGGTGAGGGCATTTTTAGGGACAGCAGCTTATTACAGAAAGTTCGTCCTCAGTTATAGACCATACATGCTCCCCTCACAGACCTGACAAGGAAGAACAGGCCAGGTAAGGTAGTGTGGACCCCAGCATGTGAGCAGGCATTCCAGAAGCTTAAAGAAGCTTTGGAAGGCCCCCTGTGTTAGCCAGTCCAGATTACTACAAATAATTTGTTGTGCAGGTGGATGCTTCAAACCATGGGGTTGGGGCTGTACTTAGCCAGATTACTTCAGAGGGGGAAAAGCACCCAGTGGTTTATCTTGGTCATAGGCTCCAACCCAGGGAGGAATGCTATGCAGCTGTACAAAAGGAATGTCTAGTCATAGTGTGGGCACTGCAGAAACTTCAGCCTTATCTGTGTGGAAGGAAATTCACTGTTATGACAGATCATAACCCCCTAACATGGTTAAACAGAGCCAGCCAGGAAAATGCCAAGTTGCTAAGATGGAGCCTGGGGTTGCAAGCATATGATATGTCCATGCAGCACCACAGTGGAATTAGCAATGCCAATGAAAATGGGCTCTCAAGACAGGGAATGGAGTAAGGTATACTCAGACAGACCAAACACCCTCAAGCAGCATTTCTCAAGGGTCACTTGAAAAACTAGCTTGAGTTCTCCAGCGGGGGAGATATGTGAAGATTGGGTGAAAGTAGATGAAAGCTGCCAGCCTAGCTAGCTAGAATATTGGAGATAAGTCTGTCATCTGTAAATATTAATGCAAACCACAGGCTTGTTGTCTTAAATGGTAAAAATAGTATTACATGTGGAACTGGAAAAAAATGGAACAGCAGTGCACTCTACTGACCAAATAAAGCATATTGTGACCCTTTGATGTTAGGACTCAGAGCCAGTGAGTCTAGAGTGGGGCATCCTGCCTATTGTTTTAAGGCCAGAATTAATGGAAAGACTTTGCATGCATAAATGCCCTTTATTTCTCTGGTTTCTGCCCAGAGGTGAAGAATGTAAATGTAGTTTCTGTTAGCCTGGGGACCCAGGGAAGTGTGAAGAATGATGTAATGTGAACCAGGAATGTGATTTTAAAAACAGAGAATCAGAGAGCATTAAGCATTTTTGTCTTGACCATCCAACTTGCCAGCACTGCCTTGCTCTATATGTAAGTTTATCTTAGACTTGTATTTTCTCTTAGAAATAGCTAGAAACTCGAAAGATTAGACTAAGTGTTTTTCTGTGATGTCAGAACTTTACTACTAAATTATTTTAAGTATTTCTCTGTGATCTCTGAACTCTTGACTAGCACTGTGTAGTAAAAGTATTGTCTTGTGTTTTGACTATTTGTTATTAAATATTTTAAATCCTTTCAACTGTGGCTGTTTTTGTAGAGATAATGTAAGCTCTTTAGAGTACTTGCATGCCTTTGGTAAAATTGTACAAAGCCACTTCAGTAGCTTTAGCCCTGGGCTATACTACCAATTGGATAATAATATAGCACATTAATAATTGGACACCCTTTTATGGGCCTTTGAGTAGCTGATAAATATTAGTGGGTGGTGGCAGCTGGTACTACTGTATTGTCTGAGAAAAAGGGGCACAGCTGGAGAACCTGTGCCAGACTTTCCCAGGAGTGTCTGTGTAGTTGTATAAACTCTTCTCAAAGTGTGTGTGCGTGTGTGTGTGTGTGTGTGTGTGTGTGTGTGTGTGTGTGTGTGTGTGTGTGTGTGTGTGTGTGTGTATGTGTGTCAGCTACTTAGGCAGGGACACAAAGCACTGGTTGGACAGAGAGGGTGCTGGAGGTTTTAACTTTCCCACTAGGCTGAGATCTGGACCCTATATCTGTGCCAGTGGTGAGTCTTATTGGGGACCTGGAGAGCAAGGGAGCGACCAGCCCTGGACTGACTGTGATCGCTGTGTGCTCTTAAGGGAAATTGCACTTTACTGTGGGTATTTGTTATCCTTTCCTCCTATATGAGATGCCCCTCACTGATGTTAGTGGTGAGGATTGAGGCTCCTTGATTGCTGGGCCAGGGCATGGGCATCACACTGTATATGAACATAATACATATGATTGGTTCCTGATTTTGGGCCTTTATCCCACCATTAATTTTGACTTTGTCCAGAAGTCTCAAACTACAAAGTTGAGAGGTATGCTCCTATACAACCTTCCTCCCGCTCATTCCTTAATTGCTTAACTTTTTTTTTCATACTCTGCTTGCTTCCCTTTTCATCTCTTTCCTATACTCTGATTTCCAACCATTAAGCCGGTAATAAAGTAAATAAACTTGCTACACATCCCCAAAGAAGACTTTTAATATCACTTACCTTTTTGTCGTTGTAGTATAAGGAGACATTGTGGTGGAATGAGGAAGTACAGGAGAGTATACAGAGAAAGAGGTTGGCAAAGAAGAAGTGGGATTGTCAGAGAGATGAAGAAAGTAGACAGGAGTATAAGGAGATGAGGTGCATGGCAAAGAAAGAGGTGGTGAAGGCTAAGGATAAGGCATATGAAGAGTTGTATGAAAAGTTGGACACTAAGGAGGGAGAAAATGACCTGTACCGATTGGCTAGACAGAGGGACTGAGCTAGGAAAGGTGTGCAGCAGGTACTTACATACTCACAAGTGAGGAGAGTGTGTTGAGGAGATGGAAAGAGTACTTTGAGGGGTTGATGAATGAAGAGAATGAGAGGGAGAGAAGGTTGGATTATGTAGGGATAGTGAATCATGAAGTACAATGGTTTAGCAAGGAGGAAGTAAGGATAGCTATGAAGAGAATGAAGAATGGAAAGGCTGTTGGCCCAGATGACATACCTGTGGAAGCATGGAGGTGTTTAGGTGAAATGGCAGTTGAGTTTTTAACCAAATTGTTTAATGAAATCTTGGAAAGTGAGAGGATGCCTGAGGAATGGAGAAAAAGTGTTTTGGTACCGATTTTTAAGAATAAGGGTGATGTGCAGAGCTGTAGTAACTACAGAGGGATTACATTGATCAGTCACAGCATGAAGTTATGGGAAAGAGTAGTGGAAGCAAGGTTAAGAAGGGACCTGATGATTAGTGATCAGCAGTATGGTTTCATGCCGGGAAAGAGCACTACAGATACAATCTTTGCTCTGAGAGTGTTGCTGGAGAAGTACAGAGAATGTCGGAAGGAGTTGCATTGTGTTTTTGTAGACTTAGAGAAAGTATATGACAGGGTGCCTAGAGAGGAGCTGTGGTATTGTATGAGGAAGTCAGAAGTGTCAGAAAAGTATGTAAGAGTGGTACAGGATATGTACAAGGGTAGTGTGAAAGCGGTGTGGTTTGCGGTGGGAGTGACATTTGCGTTTAAGGTGGAGGTGGGGTTACATCAAGGATCAGCTCTGAGCCCCTTCTTATTTGCAATGGTGATGGACAGGTTGACAGACGAGATCAGACAGGAGTCCCCGTGGACTATGATGTTTGCAGATGACATTGTGATCTGTAGTGAGAGTAGAGAACAGGTGGAGGAGACCCTGGAGAGATGGAGATATGCTCTAGAGAGAAGAGGAATTAAGGTCAGAAGGACTAAGACAGAATATATGTGTGTGAATGAGAGGGAGGATAGAGGAATGGTGAGGATGCAAGGAGTAGAGGTGGCAAAGGTGGATGAGTTTAAATACTTGGGGTCAGTAGTTCAGAGTAATGTTGAGTGTGGAAGAGAGATGAAGAAGAGAGTACAGGCAGGATGGAGTGGGTAGAGAAGAGTGTCAGGAGTGATTTGTGACAGACGAGTACCTGTAAAAGTGAAAGGGAAGGTCTACAAGAGGGTAGTGAGACCAGCTATGTTATATGGGTTGGAGACAGTGGCATTGACAAAAAGGCAAGAGTTTGAACTGGATGTGGCAGAATTAAAGATTTGCACTGGGTGTGATGAGGGTGGACAGGATTAGGAATAAGTATATTAGAGTGTCAGCCCAGGTTGGAAGGTTTGGAGATAAAGCCAGAGAGGCACGATTATGTTGGTTTGGACATGTGCTGAGGAGGGATGCTGATTGTATTGGGAAAAAGATGCTAAGGATGAAGCTACCAGGTAATAGGAAAAGAGGAAGGCCTAAGATAAGGTTTATGGATGTGGTGAGAGAGGACATGCAGGTGGTTGGTGTGACAGAGCAAGATGCAGAGGACAGGAAGAAATGGAAACTGGTGATCTGCTGTGGCAACCCCTAACGGGAACAGCCGAAAGAAGATGATGAGTGTGCACTATGGGTTTTGAAGAGCACTGCTGATGCCCATGTACAAACTATAAATAAATGTCACTCTTTGTTGTCCAGCAATATAGCTGTCTGATATAATATGCCACATAAATTGGAAACATCTGCCATTAGCCACACAAATGAGTTGAGACACTTTTCAACTCAGCTGCCAAACATAATATTGAGTAAAGCTCATGACTCAGTTTATTTGTGTGGTGACTGAACAAGGGGTTCTAATCCCCTCAGAGTTCTATGCTTGTTTATCACTTTTTGGATTTCAATCTGCAAATGTGACCCATTCCACTGTACTGTATTTCCCTGGTAGCATTACTAAAAGTTTTTTTTCCTGTGGTATATCTTACTAATTCATTGATTAGAACAATGTAAGGGATTCAAGCCATGAATTCAATTACCCTGAGTTCTGCTTTTTTTTCTGTTATCAGTCTGTAAATGTGACCCATTCCCCTAAAATGTTTTCCTGGGAGCTTGGTTAGCAGTGCTTCTGTGGTACACCTTGCTAAGTCTCTGTTTAGAAGAATGTGACAGAGCCAAAGCATGAGTTCAGTTCCCTTGTGATCCGTTTTTTTTTTTTTCTTGTTATCAGTTTGCAAATGTGAACCATTCTTCTGACATATGTTTTCCTGATAGCTTCACTCTGACTCCTGCTCTGGGTCATCTTGATAAGGAGCTGAGGTTATAATGTAACTGGACAGAGTTGATGGTCAGCCCCCCTTCAGCGTTGAATATTTTCCTTTTAATGATACTCACATTATAGTATATGCTTACAGATCAAACTATAATGTTGTCAAGACTGGTATAGGTTAGTACATCATGTTACTTTACTGTACCTCAAAGCTCATATTTATGTTTCATATACTTCTACATTCAAAAAATGTCCTATTTCATTCACTATTGTTTTTTGTATCCTTACTTTGATCTGCAGCTTCTTTTGTACTCTTCTGTCTGATTCTCTGTTTTCTGTTGATCTGTTAACATGTCTATACCCCACCCTTGGCTATTTTTCCATTTTCTCCCTTTCATAGAACATGTCTTTGCATATATATTGCCTTAAGTTACAACAATACATCAGCAACATTGTTCTGCTATCTGTGCATGCAGACTCATCATGATTAGCACAGATGCTTGGGCACAATCACTGTTTACTACAGCTGTTAGTACATTAACATGGCAATGATGATGATCTGGTCTAGCATGATTTGATTAAGGGTCTGTCCTGCAGCTGCTATAGGAAGTTCACCATCACAAAATCAAGCCTGAGGGCATGCATAGGTAATAAACCTTAGGACTCATCACACAGTGAACGTAAACAGTTTTGACTTGGCTTTGATCATAGATGCAGCATTTCTGAATCCCACAGATAGTCATTCCTTTTTCATTTTGCTTTGATCAGTGTAGATCACTGGTGTATATGCCATTTGGAATATCCCTGGCTTTGATTCATAGGTTCATAGGTTGGTACTAGGCTACTGGACTTAGGGCCTATACAAGTATAGCCATAACAATTCCCTGGCTATTTCTTCCCACACTATTTACTTCCCTGGACCCCTGTCTAGCAGGGTGACTGATGTGATCCCTGGGGTGAATTTCCTTTCTCCCATCCAATCGTCAAGATTCCTTTTGAAGAGGGACAAAGAAGCACTCTGCTTGACATGTATGGGTAGTCTATTCCAGAGTCTGGTGAGTCTCTGGGTCAGGAACCTATCCCTCCAGCATGTTTAGTTTATTGTGATGGCAAGGTTTAGATCCCTGGAGTGTTTGGCTCTGAGGGATTGGGATTTCTTAGTGTAGCATGTCCAACAGCTCTAGGTTTGACATGGCCTTGTATGTTAAGCAGAGATTGCCTCTGAGTAGACGATATGCAACAGAGTATAGCTGGAGTTTTTTAAGGTGGTCAGCATAGGGCATCTACTTTAGGCCTGTGATTCTTTTAGTGAGGTAGCTCTGCGACCTTTCCAGTTGTTGCAGATATCTTGAGAGTTACATACCAAATGGGGAATTGTATTCTATAATGGGTCTAATGAGGGATGAATACAATGGGACATTGACCTCCTTTTTTCTGGATGAAAAGCCCTTAGTGATGAGGTGTGCCACATAGAAGGATTTCCTGACTGTTGTGGCAACGTGGTTATCGAAGGTGAGACCACTGTCCACCTGTGTCCCTAAGTCTCTTATCACACTTTCAGTGTTTAGTGTACGGCGACCTATGTGGTAATTCATGGGTACATGTTTTTTCCCAAAGGGGATAACTATACATTTCTTGGCATTCAGCTTGAGCCCATGGCTCTGTCACCAAGCATCTGTTCTGTAAGGCCCTTTTGTAGAGTACCCACATCATTTGGGGATTCATTAATGGCTCCCAGTTTGCAGTCATCTGTGAACTTTGTTAACCAGAGTTCCTTAATGTTGGCCTGTACTTCGGAGAAGTAGATGCCAAACAAGAATGGTCCTAGGACTGAACCCTGAGGTACGCCACTTGTCACATGTCTGGAACTGGATTTGGAGTTGGCTACTTTTGCAGTGTGGGTTCTGTCAGTAAGCCAGTTGGCAACCCATTGAGTGATGTAGGGATTAATGCCCAGCTTAGTAAGTCTAGTTATGATTCCAGAGTGGGGGATGGTGTCAAAGGCCTTGGCGAGGTCCAAATAGGCTGTGTGGACTGCCTTACCCTCATCCACAGCTCTGGAGACTGATTCAAAGAAGTCAATCAGGTTCAGGAGACAAGATCGGCCCTTCACAAACTCAAACTGGGTGGGGTCCAGTCTTTGAAGGTTGCCAATGTCTTTGTTTATAAGTTCCATGATAATACATTCCATGGCCTTGCAGATCAGGCTCATGAGACTGATGGTGCTGTAGTTCCCAGGATCCAAGGTGGATCCCCCCTTGTGGAATGGGATAACTGTAGCTGTGTGCCACTCAGTGGGCATGAATCCTGAGGTGAGGCTATGATTAAACATGACACTTAGGTGAGGTGCCAGTTCATTTTGTAGTTTATGTATTACACAGCCCAGGATGTCATCTGGTCCCATGGCTGCTGTATTCTTAGCTTTGGAGAGTGCATTTTCTACCTGTGTGGCCATTATTACCAGAATTTGGCAATCTTCCAGTATTGAGATGGGCCATGTAGGGGGCGAGAGGGGGTAAAGTTGTCACTGAATTGATCTGCCAGGATATTGGCAATATCCTTGGGATCAGTATATTTAATTCCATTCTGTTGTAGCTCAGAGTAGATCTGAGCATTGCCATTTAGATTCTTGACATAGTTATAGAATGTCTTGTGATTGCTTTTGGAATTTTTGGCAATTTTATCTTCATAACTAGCTTTGGAGAATTTTATGATGGATCTCAGCTTATTACTGAGGTTGGTAAGGGAGATTTTTGCATCCTGGGATTTTCTTCCTTTCTTCAACAGTTTCTTCCTTTTGTTGTAAAGTTTGTTTATGGCAGGGGACCACCAGATTGGCTTCCTTTTTTTGTAGGAGAGCATCTTGGTTCTATTTGGGATGGCACGATTCATGCATGAGTGGATGTGCTCGTACAGTGCCTTAGTTAGGAGTCAGCAGTCAAACTTTCAGTTCCCGTCTGCATGTGTGTCATAAAGTTTGTCACTTCTGACTTGAGTAACATGAAGTTGGCTTTGGAGAAGTTTTTTATGGAGGTTTCCTTACTGGGGGTAGGGATGGGATGTGGATGTTAAGAGTGATTAGCTTATGGTCAGACCTGAGCAACAAGCGGGTGACCATACGTGTGGAGCATCAATTTCCCATGTTGGTAATGACCAGGTCTAGGATATTGGAGCCCCTGGTGGGACTATGGATTAGTTGATCCAGGGCGTTGGAATTTATGAATTCCAAGAATCATTGGGCAAAGGTGTTGGTACACGAGTAGTTTTCCCAGTTAATGGCAAGGTAGTTGAAATCACCCAGTATTAGTGTGTTTGGTTGTATCTTAATATTTTCCAGTATGTTTAGAAAGGTGTAGTGAGAATCTTGGGGCATGGTGGGGGGTCTGTAGCAAGCTAAAATTTGGATTGCAGTCTTACCTAGTGTTAGTTGCACCTGGATAATTCCAGATGCATTGTGTTGGGCAACTAGCATGGTGGTGTGAATATCCTTGGTGAATATGGACACTCTTAAACCTTTAGTGTTTCGGTCCTGGTTTGGTGGCCGAAAAGTGTGGTAAGAGTTGTAGCCTGGTATTGCAAGGGTGCTCTCTGGTGCCTTGAACCAGGTTTCAGTTACTGCACAGATATCGATGTTCTCCATTTTTAAGAGTGCCTCGAGAGAGTGCATTTTGAGGTTTAGACTTCTAGCATTGAGTAGCATTACCTTCAGAATTTGATGTTTTAATCTCATGAAGTGCTGGTGTAGTAATGCAGTACCTAAGCAGTCTTGTACATCTTCTTACCCCATCTGGTCTATGACAGTCTAAAGTAAATGACATATTAAAAGTGATTTCAGACCCCATCAAATTATATTGGTTAAATAAAAAGGCATTGTTAATCTTAAATTAAGGCATAGAGTTAAACTCCTGGAGTACATATAGTCCATCTGCACCATGACAACACACATTAACAAATAATGTAGTTATATCTGCTTTTTCCTAAAGGCAATCTATATGCTATATTTTCCAACTGAACAAAATGACAACTTAGAACAGATGCACTTAAAACAAACTAGGCAGCAGGGAAATAATAACATTTTATTGAGTGCTTTCATCACAAATTATTAATGACTTCTTCAGAATACATATCCCATTCCCACAATTCATTTATACTAACGTCAATCAACTCCTTGCCATATGTAAAATCAGTGACCAAGTAAAGGTTAAATAATTTACATATGTGCTATTTTCTGCTAATGGCATTCTCAGTAAAACATACTTAATGAAAGCGTTAAAATTATGTCAGCATACGGTATGATATTATTAGTGTTTGAATTGTTGACTATTAACTTGACCATATTGACCAAGTAAAGGTTAAATAATTTACATATGTGCTATTTTCTGCTAATGGCATTCTCAGTAAAACATACTTAATGAAAGCGTTAAAATTATGTCAGCATATGGTATGATATTATTAGTGTTTGAATTGTTGACTATTAACTTGTCTTAAAATAAGTCTCACATGGCATTATATACATATGCATATATAGATATGTGTGTATTTATTATTTACCTTTACTAGGCTTATGTCTCACTTTCAGGGATATTTATCTAGCACACCAGGGAAATTCATCCACTTTTCTTTCTGATAATTGCTATGGGATCTACTCTGGTTTGACATTTCACCTGAAGGAAGGCTCCTCGTGACTGCAGTACACCTTTAATGATACACTGCTATATCAGTATTGGGAAAAACAATTAAAGTGTGATGATGTGAGGTAGTGCCAGTTGTGCCAGGAGGAGTAGGGCAGTGCATGTGTAACATATGTCAGCATAGCTAGCTGGAGTTTTGTAAATAATTATATGTCATTTGAATATCACACTGATTTGTACAGATGCTTGTGTTAAAATGTATTTGTAAAGTTGTTTGTTTTAAAAATGTATCAACAGTGGGTCCTGCTGGACAGAAAAGAAATATACATGTATATCAGATCATATTGCTGTAACTTATGAAATGTATATATTTTGAAATAGTTGTTTGTGTTAAAAATGTATCAACAGTGGGTCCTGATGGACAGAAAAGAAATATACATGTATGTCAGATCATATTGCTCTGATGAAATGTATATATTTTAAAAGAGGATACTTGAAGGAAAGGTGTTAAGCTCAGCCCAGCTAATCTTAAGAAAAATAGCCTGAAATTAAATGACTTGGTTTAGGCCATAAAGAATTTATCTCACAGATTTGAATGCAGCCAGATGATGCAATGTCTGTGAAAACCTGGACTGGGATCCTGCTCTATTGTCCTTAGTGGTGAACTAATTGCTACCCTGGGGTGCCAGAGAATGGCTTGTTAGTTTCTGCAGGAAGGGTGGGAGTGCTGGAATTGTTCTACAGTTTACAGATGCTGTAATAAACCTTAAGTAAAGCGCTATGCGTGTATTGTGACACAGTGCCAGATCCTGGCTCAGTTTCTAGTGAGAGGGTAGTGTGGGAACAGCAGAGATAGGTGACCAGATGTGATGTCATACTGTAGCCAGCACTGAAATTGTATTTGAATACTAATGAGAGATGTGAAATGTGCACTCTGTTTTTGGACCTGACAAGAAAAGGAACTCATCCACTTTCCTCTTGTCTTGCTTTAGTAAGTAATAGGGAACAGGAATCCTTCAGTCACTTAAAAAAAACATAGCAAGATTAGCTAAATGTTGTTTTTTTTCTGTACTTGTCTCAGTCATTCCATCTGTGTTTTTTTAATATATTTACTGTAATTGAAATTCTGGTTTTATTTTAAATAGATATTCCGCATTTTTATGTTTTTTGCTATTAGTTATTAAATATATCAAAATCTTTCATTATGGCTGGTCTTTTAGAAAATATTTAATCTTTGAGAGTACTTGCATTTATTTAGTGTCACTTTGGGTCCATGTTCCTGAAAGTCTTGCTGCTTGGTTAAACACAACCTTTGTATAAGTATTAATTTTATTATGTGTAATTGGGTAGCCTGGTAAGAGCCTTAAAGTAACTCTCTTCTGGTGTTCTGGTGGCAGTAAACCTACCTTATAGTCTGAGTGGAGGTGGTAGAGCAGGTAAGCTGTGCTAGCCTTTCCCAGGTTTGTGTGTGTGTGTGTGTGTGTGTGTGTGTGTGTGTGTGTGTGTGTGTGTGTGTGTGTGTGTGTGTGTGTGTGTGTGTGTGTGTGTGTCTGTGTGTGTGTGTGTGTGTGTGTGTGTGTGTGTGTGTGTGTGTGTGTGTGTGTGTGTGTGTGTGTGTAAACCAAATTGATAAGAGAGTGTGTGTGTGACAGCCACTTTAAACAAGGACACTGAGAGCAGTGATTTCACAGAGAGGGTGTTGGAGGACTTGGCTTGGAACATCCAGCTAAGGACTCAGCTTTATAGTGGTCAGTGGGGAGTCTTATTTGGGGCCTGGAGAGAAAGTCCTGCCTCAGGACTGGAGTGTGCATTCCCTGTTTGCTGTTAAGGGAAATTGTACTTGGTGCAGAGGTCTGCATTTGAAAATACTGTATGTGTCTATTTTTCACATAGTGAACATTCCCCACTAGTGTCAGTGGTGATGACTGAGGCTCCTTGATCATTGGCCTAGAGGAGGGACATCACAGAAAGCATCAATAGGAAAACAGAACCTTCAGCTTTCTCATGTTTCAGGAATCAAGGTAAGCATGCAACTGACTGAGTCACTAACGCTGACTATTTTATTTATGTAAGTACATCTGCATGTAGTTATTTATTTGGTTATATAGTTATTCTTTCCACCCATATATGTGTGTGTGTGTGTGTGTGTGTGTGTGTGTGTGTGTGTGTGTGTGTATATATATATATATATATATATATATATATATATATATATATATATATATATATATATATATATATATATATATATATATATATATATATATATATATATATATATATATATATATATATATATATATATATATATATATATATATATATATATATATATATATATATATATATATATATATATATATATATATTTATATTAACACAGCTCTTTTATGTCTGGGAGTGTATTTCCTTTAGTTTTAATAAGATGAATCACTATGTCACATGAAAGGCACTACAGTGAAGCATACTGGATATGCTTCTGTGGTACCAGAAAGCTTTTTGTTCGGGCAGAATAATGTACTGTAGGATAAACCTTAGTTAAAAAGGGAATTAATTGTTTAAAATAAGCACCACTGAGGCATGTGACTGATCATATGAAATAGAAAAGTTAAACTGATAAAAACAGAGCTTAGCCCTTTTAAAATAAGTTTTAACTTCTGGTGTTAGATCTCTCTATAACAAACTAGAAGTGAGAAATGTGCATGAATTAGGTTTGTACCTTACTCAAAAAAGCCTTTGCTCTCATTTTTATTCCTGATGTCCTAGACAAATCAGTAGCTTGAATTCATATCAATGGCCAGTCACTTCTCTACAGCTGTCATACAGGCTATGGCAAGAAACTATACATTTTTCAGGTTCTTTGGATGGATAGGCCATGGGCGCTGTTTCAGTCTTATATCCCTGGCATCCCCACAACACCAACAAGCTCTTTTCAGGCCTTGGCTATGGGAAAAAAAAAAAAACTCCAACACGTATGTCTTTTTTAAACAGACTGGCCATGAGATGTCATATCATATCACATCACAGCTTCTCAGAATTTTTTAAATACCATTTATTTTAAGGCAATGCCTTTTTTTTTAGAAAATGTTAAACAGCTTTAAAATTAATTTTGCATTACAGATTGTAACTGTCTGTATATACAGTCATTTGCTGATTTACACATTTTTGATTTGCATCAGAATTTAAATATCCTTTAAAGGAAAAGTCTAATATTATTTCATATCAGCATAGTCTTTTGGGTAAGCAGGTTTCTTTACGGGTCTTTGTAGCCCTCTGGGTAAAAGTCTGTTAGTCACAGTTATCTTCAGATAAAAAATATTATTGGACAAATTGCTTCTTAGTACTGTGAGTTGTTGTTGTTGGTTTTTTTCGGCTTTTCCCGGTTAGGGGTCGCCACAACGGAACTCCGGTCTGCTAATGATTGGCAGTCAGTTTTTATGGTGCCGAGGTGCCAGCCCGACACCTAACCTTCAACAAAGGCATGCCCATTCACACATGTCTTTCGAATGCCACTCGACTATGGGGAGAACATGCAGACTCCACACAGAAGGCGCTCCAGCCGAGAATTGAATGGGAGAACCTCTTGCTGTGAGGCGACAATGCTACCGCTGCACCACTGTTAGTATTGTGAGTGAAAATATAAAATAATTAAAGTCATCAAAGTAGATTTCTAAAGTGAATGTACCTACTAAAAGTGTGACTTTGAGTATTTAGTTTTATCACAAGACCTTTAATGTCTTCATAAAATGTATCAGGATTGTACAATGATGAAGATAATGGCTTATTTGCATACATTATTAAAACAATCTTTAATTTTTGGAAAACAGATTCTATTGCCTGTCCCAGAGAATCTACCTCTCTTTCACTGCTGTAGTTCAGTTTTATTAAAAGTTGCTTTTTCTCACATAATCATCTGTCTTCCTCTTAGGTGACTGACTGAGGAATTATTGGTCTTAAAGTCATATTTTAACATTATCCTGACAAGTAAGGCCCATACTGACTTTGTGGGAATTCTGTAAGCTATTAAAATGTTATCTTTATACATTCCTTTGTGATTACACATCTTCGTGTCCTTCCTTATGCTGGTGACAAATTCCTCCAGTATATCATCTGATTGTGATCATAACAGAATCACCCTGCTAACAGTCCTTGAGTGACATTAAAATTTGTTTGCAGATGACATTGTGATCTGTAGTGAGAGTAGGAATCAGGTTGATGGGACTTTGGACAGGTGGAGATATGCTCTAGAGAGCAGAGGAATGAAGGTCAGCAGGGCTAAGACAAAATATATGTGTGTAAATGAGAGGGAGGGTAGAGGAATGGTGAGGATGCAGGGAGTAGAGTTGGTAAAGGTGGATGAGTTTAAGTACTTGGGATCAACAGTTCAGAGTAATGGTGAATGTGGAAGAGAGGTGAAGAAGACAGTAAAGCCAGGGTGGAATGGGTGGAGAAGAGTGTCAGGAGTGATTTGTGACAGACGGGTACCAGTAAGAGTGAAAGGGAAGGTCTACAAGAGGGTAGTGAGACCAGCTATGTTATATGGGTTGGAGACAGTGGCATTGACAAAAAGGAGTCAGAGCTGGATGTGGAAGAGTTAAAGATGTTAAGATTTGCACTCGGTGTGACTAGGATGGATAGGATTAGGAATCAGTATATTAGAGGGTCAGCTCATGTTGGACAGTTTGGAGACAAAGCAAGAGAGACGAGATTGCATTGGTTTGGACATGTGCTGAGGAGGGATGCTGGGTATATTGGGAAAAAGATGCTAAGGATGGAGCTGCCAGGTAAGAGGAAAAGAGGAAGGCCTAAGATAAGGTTTATGGACGTGGTGAGAGAGGACATGCAGGCAGTTGGTATGACAGAGCAAGATGCAGAGGATAGGAAGAAGTGGAAAGAGATGATCCGCTGTGGCGACCCCTAATGGGAAAAGCTGAACGATGATGATGATGATGATGAATGTTTTTAGTTAGCTGATAGCCGATGGTATGCCAAGCACAAAGACCGTATTGTCTTTTGCTTGAATCACTGAATTACTTCAAATAAATGCCTCATGGTTTCTTGCTGAGAATCTGTAATACTCATCTTAAAAGCTAACGAACATTCTTTATATTGCAGACTAATCCACACGGGTCTATAATGTTCGTCTATTAAGATATGAGCAATTCTGACACCAAGAGATTACTTTTACTTTAGTGTGTACTATTTTCTTTATCATCTTCTTTTCTTTCACAAGATTCTAGAGACAGACTATTATTCTGCTATGTTTGCATTATATTTTATCACATCATCTTTTCCTGTTTCTCTCTAGTCATTGTATAATTATTAAATATCTGTACCATTTTCAAATATTTTATTACTCAATAACTTAGTATGTATCATTCTGTTTCATTTTAATACAATGAAAACTGCTTACTGAAATCATGTTGTTTACTTTTGTTTCTGAAAGCAACCATTGATAAGTGATGATGTAACAGAAATATATGCAATTTTGAAAATATCATCTGTTATTACTAAAGCAGCTGAGAGTTTGTTAACATTTTTAATTTAGGGTTCATTATTCTCAGTTCTTGAGTGGTTTTTTTCCCCTTAATTCATGGGTCATCTGAATGTGTGTTCTCATCTTTTATACATATTTCTGTTTCATTCTGTTTATTTTCTGTATATGTATAATCTGCGTTGCTGTCTCTTTAAGCAGAAATACAGTACTATGCTAAGAAATCTTAGCTTCCATATCTACTCGTAGGAGCTTGATCTCACACATTTCTACTTAATGTTTGTCACAGTTCCACATCACTGAAACACTATATTTGGGAGTTAGCCCATGCAAAATCATGAAACTACAATTTCAGTTGTTTTTAAGCTACTAGACAACGCAGTTTTATATTTAACTTTTGACATAAATTACAGAGTTATTACTGTAAGCATGACATTTTGTTTCTGAATATTCCAGTGTGACATCAATTTAATTGAGGTGAACAAATCTGAAGCCCAGATGTCAAACCTGAGGTATATGTGCCTTAAACAACAATGTTGATGAAACTATATCACTGATCACAGCCATCTGATACCTTCTTGGCAAACCATTTCTAAACAATGCTGCCATACTACAAGTGGTACCCAGAAGAACATACCTGGACAAGATAAGATGGTGACTCAAAGAACCGAGTACCTTTGTAAAATCAGTGTGAATGTAGTGACTACCTTATACCCATTCAAAATACTCCTGGTGAAATTAGTAACTTATCAATGCAGTCAGCATGTTATGAGTTGTAAAAGATGTTCATGGGATATCTGAAAATGCATTTCTATCTATTCATTTTTTGAGCTGAAACAAAAATTATTTACTCAGAAAATTTCTTTCTGCCATCTTATGAATTAAAATGTTCATAAGCATTTTCTCGAACTAATGAAGTATTCTTTGGCATATAAAAGTGCTCATAGGAAAGTTCAGGGAATTGGTTATGTAGTGACTAGTTAATCACTTAAGTGTATATGGTATGTCATGATTTTAACTGCATTCTTAAAGTAAAAAAAAAATAGGATGCACATTGCTAGTAAATGGGTAATTGTTAAATTAGTGAAACTGTGTGTTAGTTATTCATGAAATTGTCGAAATCATGGGTAAAAGTTGCTTTAGCTAAAGTTTTACTCCACTAGATTTGTGTAAAGTAGTCATAAAAAATAACTTTAGGAGAGGGACACAATTATTGGTTGGCCTCCTGTCACTCATCTGTGTTACTGGCTATCCGAACTATACAACCCTCTTCATGACCTTCCTAATTAGTTATTTAGAAAATGCATAGGAATAAAAATAAATATTTCAAAAGATTCTCTGCCAGCTTTTAATCTGAATGCACAGCTTGATACTACTGACAAAAGCAAGTCTTTCTACCTTACAAAATTCCTGTTGAAAGTTTCATTCAAAATTACAAAACTATTTGAGTCCATTCTGAATAACTTGTTGAGGTGGCTTACATTCATGACAATTGCAGCAAAAAGTGAAGACTGCAAGAAAAACGGTTGAATAATTAATACAAACAAAAATTAGAGTAGAATATGTAAAACGTTACTGTAGGGGAGAGGGGTTCAGCACTCACACTGACATTTATTATGGATAAGATAACTCAAGTCTAACCTACACCAAAGACATCAGTATTATCTGTGGAATTCACACCTAGGTGGCTTGAGTGGCAGTGAGGAACTGACATTAAATTTGATTATTTTTTTTAACAAATTAAATGAATGTCAAATATTATACTTCCTGCAATTTTTTAAAATATGATGCAATTTGTTCTACTTAAATCAGGAATTTACCTAAGTAAACTGATTTGAGTAACTTATTTAATTATTTGTGGAATTATATTTAATAAGTTTATATGTACCTATTAGGCTTGCAGTCCATGGCACCATGGAGGAGCCTAGCCCAAATTCCCATTTGCCCCTAGGCATTGTCTGGTTATGTAACTTGCTCAAGGTCACACATTTGGTAAATGAGGGCCAAGGGAATCAATCCATGTACCACAGCTCACAACCTTAATCCTCTGAATCAACTGCCATTTTGCGAGTGTTTAAAAATTATGGATTACAGACCACATAATTATTTATACTTTCAGAACCTGCTGATGGAGTTTTGCTCCTTGTGCCTTCAGATATTGACATTGACATATTTTACTCTTGTAGAACATGTCATATTTTAAGCTAGTACAGGTGAGGCATCAGATGTAGCCTGATGTTTACGTTTATGGCAGGCCTTCCAGTTGTTATGATGACTACTGGCTACCCTGGGTGAAGGATCACATAGACATACCTTGTCTTAGATAATATACCAACAAACTTATTTAGGACAGATATTGGAATTAGGCTGTCACAGGTTTTTCTGAGGGCCATTTATTTCAATATCATATCTGTTTGCAGTAAGCTGATAATTATTTCAAGTTCATGTAATGCTAAGCTTGCTGTTATTGCAGAGACTTGCTGAGACAAAATTTTTGGTCCTTATCATAAATCTGGTGTGTTCCGAGGATTTCTCATAATTCAGAAACCTAGGCAGGATAAGATAAGGAGGGACGGCAAAATGCCCAGGGACACTGGTTTTCTATTTTTATTCTGAGAAAATATGAAGAAATCCTGAATTTGGAGTGAGTAATAGAAAAATGTAGGATTTTCATGGACTTTGGCAGTCTAACCAGAGTACTCATTCACCATAAACTGTATTTTTTTGTATATTTGCTACTTATAATGCTATTAGTTTTAGTTCTTTTGAGCACTCTATAATTAAGAGGCATACCTCTCAAACTCTTAGAGCAAGAAATCTGGATAAAGCCTAAACTAATGAGGGGACAACGGTCCAAAAATAGGGACACACATAAATATTGCTCTTGTAAACCTTGAAGGTTTTTAGAATGACAGGATTTGTCTTAGCTTGCATTTTCTGAAGGATATTAAGTCTGAAACTCAAATGTATGCCGTTATTTAGTGACTTCAGTCCTCACTGATTTGACAGAAAATCATGTATTTTATGAGGAACAGACCAAAAATATGAGGCAAATATCTGGAAAGTTGAGTGGTGTGTTAAGATGTCATTATGATTACCAGCGCTAGGCCCCTGCAGCTGGTAATGATGTCCTAGTTTTTGGAGATGATGTCTCCTATGTGCAGCATGTCCCTGCTCATCGGGGTGTGGGGGGGGACTATGGGCCATATCGCTAGCCATTGTGTGGGTCAGGTCCCAGGGGGGAGCCTAGGGAAGGCTATCTAGTCTGAACCACAGTATGGGTTTGAACTT
Source organism: Protopterus annectens (assembly GCF_019279795.1). NCBI lineage: Eukaryota > Metazoa > Chordata > Ceratodontiformes > Protopteridae > Protopterus > Protopterus annectens. The sequence goes on along the minus strand of NC_056730.1, from coordinate 297,406,672 downwards.
GCTATATCTGTTAGAGCAAATGTCCACTAATGGTTTCTGGATGAGAGTATTAGGATCAACCCTGTTGTGAAATAGCTCAGAAAGGATGGCGTTTTCTTTGAGATCATCACTGACCTGCCCAAAGAGCCTGATTCACTGTCCTCATACTAGATTGGTCTTCATGAAGTGGGGCGCTGCCTGGAAAAATCCAGATAATTGTTCCTGAATGTTTCCTTATGGTAGATATTGGACTTGAGTGCCCCGTTGGCTGGGTCCATGGACAGCTGAAAATCTGGGAACTGGGCTGTGAGTCCAATGCAGATGTAGTGAGGGTGAGAAATCCTAAATTATCACCCATCTCTATTATAAACAAGTCGAGTTCTGGTCTGGTGCCTTGCCAGATGAAAAAAATATCATCAATATTTCTCTGGTACAGTCTGGTGCACTGAAGTCCTGGGAGGTGGATAAGGGACTCCTGTTCCCAGGAACTCAGAACAAGACTGGCATAGGCAATTAATCAGTGTCAAGGATGGGGCTTCCAGCCCCTCTAGTATGTAACTGGAAAAGGGGTAAGCTATGAGTTTCCCCTCATCTTCCATCCACCTAGTAGTGAGAAAGCATTCATACAAGACTTCACAGACATTTTCAACAATTCGTTGTTGGAATCCCCACACTGGTTAGTTTTGTTTCTTAGGTTCATTGGTGTACAAGTGTATACTAGGCTAATGACCACTGGAGCTTTGTTAAGCCTAGCCATGCAACCCAAATTTATCCCATGAGTTATTTGTCTCATAGAGGTTATTTTAAGGGGGTACATGTTAGTTAGGGTATGATTTAACAGCTGCCTGTGTCCACCAGAGATATAGGTGTCAGACCAGGGATGAAGTTCTGACTTTCCATCCATTGGTCCAGGTTGTGCTTGAAAAGAGTTAGGGAAGGGCTCTGCTTTGCGTGGGTGGGAAGCCTCTTCCAGGGAACAGGAATTCTCCAAGATATGTATGTACCTATTCCTTCAACATGTCCTATTTAAGTCACAAGCAAAGATTAAATACTTAGCTCTAATAATTCTGGTGCTGTCCATTTTGAGATATGCAAAAGGTCCATCATAGCTTGATCCAAGGATGCCTTGTATGCCAAGAATAAACTGCCTTTCAGCAGTCTATAGGAAGCAGAGTACCGGGACAAGACTTTCAGCCAATCTGTATAGGATATTGTGTTTATACCCTGTCTTCATTTTGTGAGGAACATCTGTGGGTGTTCCAGTTGTTGCATGTGCCTGGTTAGGTACATACAGAAATGTTATAGACAATTGTGGGTCTGATGGGTGCTGAGTACAGATGAACTATGACTTCCCTGGACCTAGATGTAATGCTCTTACTTTTAAGTTGGATAACAGAATGAGAGAATGATTTTCCTACAGCCTTAGACACATATTAGTTGAAAGCCAGTTTACTATCTACATGGGTCACCATTTCCCTGACTACTGTGTCTACTGTTTTATTAATGAGGTAGTTCCTCACAGTGCCTGACTTCCTCAAAGCATTAGCATTTCTTGGTATTAAGTTTTCAGCCATGGCTTTGGCACAAGTCATCTGTCTGTGTTAGACCTTCCTATAAGGTATTGGTTATTTTCAAATCATCTGGGTTGTAAGTGGTATGACTCTTACACAAGAAATCTCATGTACTATAAAGGTTTTTGGATGACACATACCCAAACTCCTTTATATTATAAATTTTACACACAAATTCCTTTTTATAATAAGGAGTTTTGGCTTTGCTCAGGAGGTTTTCTGTATTATCCCTTAATGTGAAGATACCCTGGCAATGTTGTTCCAGCACTGTGTGACCACCTTTGATTTGAATGTTTATTTCTTAGGGTATATGTGTCTTCCCTGGAGGACAATTTAGATCTGAATTATAGGCAGTAGTTTAATTTGATTACTTTGAAGAGTAAGCGGTTTATCAAATAGGAAGTACTTTTAGTTAGAGGTAGCCAGTGGGGATCTCCAATGAGAATGCAGTGGCAAGTCTGAGTACTTGCCAATTCAGCAAACCTAAAAATGTTATTTTCTATAATTTGTAACCTTGAGTATTGTATGCAGAATGCAGACATAATAAAGGTAGTAGACCACATTCAAGTTTTGGGAAGCAGTATGTTTTTAGCAATTACAGTTCTGTTAACTGGTGATAGGAAATGTGAAATCCTGTAATGAAGCCTGAGTTGAGAGACAACTTAATTTGTAAAAATGTTGGTGCAGGGTTTGAAAGAAAGAGAAGTTGGTCAAAGGTCAAGCCTAAGTATTTGTATTCCATCTCATTATGAGTAGCATTATCCAAGATGTCTTTTAGAAGAATAACTGTCAAACTAGAAGTTTTTTTTTGGTGTAGCAAAACACACTAGGTTTGCTTTTGTTAGACTGAGGAACATTTTGTTGGTGTTTGTCTTTTTACACAACTTAAAGAAACGTGTTTATAGTTGGGTCTGTAAGTATGCATATGATTTACTGGTTTCCAAAATTAAGATATAATCAGCATATAGTGTACAATTCATAGGTTCATAGGTTCATAGGTAGATACTAGGCTATCTGCCCTAGGGCATTTATAAGCCTAGCCAGAGTGTATTTGGCTTCCGCCTCCCTATTAGATTAGCCTACTGACCCAAACCACCGACTGTGGTACAAAAATTGAATAGCAAGGCAGGAAAGTTTGAAACTTTTATTCTTTTCTCTCACTCTCTAGCGCTTCGGTGTAACCACCTTTAAAGAGTATCAAACAGTTACAAACATAAGAACACATATTTATATGCACACCCCACTTAATTAACAACAATTAATCAATAAAATAATTAAAATTTAAAGCAGACATTTCCAATTTAAATCATTATTGAGACCATTAGGTACAAGAGTCTTATACTTTAAAATGTAAATACTTTCTTGTAGAAGTAAAGGGGTTATTTATGCGTTGAGATGCCCCTGTGCCCTATTTTATGTAGGGGAGACAAAGAGAGAATTCTGTGTCAGATTCATGGAGCATTTGAGAGATGTTAGGAACAGAAGGGAAGATAAAACAATTTCTTTACATTTTAAAATGTTTCATGATAGCAATGTTTCGAAATTATAGGGTACTGTTTTAGAGACAGTGGATTGTTTCTGTGGAGATGAAAATTTGTTAAAACAAAAGTTGAGGTACAAAGAACGTATTTACATTTTAAAGTATAAGACTCTTGTACCTAATGGTCTCAATAATGATTTAAATTGGAAATGTCTGCTTTAAATTTTAATTATTTTATTGATTAATTGTTGTTAATTAAGTGGGGCGTGCATATAAATATGTGTTCTTATGTTTGTAACTGTTTGATACTCTTTAAAGGTGGTTACACCGAAGCGCTAGAGAGTGAGAGAAAAGAATAAAAGTTTCAAACTTTCCTGCCTTGTTATTCAATTTTTGTACCACAGTCGGTGGTTTGGGTCAGTGTTGTTTTTATTAGAGAACCAGTATCAACCACGTTTATTAGCTTCTTCTCTCTAGCGCCTCGGCCACAGTAAGCCTTCACTCCTTGAAGGCTTACTGTGGCCGAGGCGCTAGAGAGAAGAAGCTAATTAACGTGGTTGATACTGGTTCTGTTGTGTTGCCGTGGTGTTCCTGATTCATCTTTTGTTGTTGCTGTCTTTTTGTTTTTATTAGATCCTGCATTCACCCCAGTTCATCTCAGTTACTGGTGCAGATAGTGCAGATGATTTGCTTACAGCCAGTAATGGGCCACCATATCCTTGCTGTATCTGATTGCCCCATTTCATATATACATTCATCATCATTCTTCATTTGAGCTCGAGTTTGGTGTTGAGCTCCATGAATTATGTTACTTATCGAGCAGGAATCTCATCTAAAAAGCAACATTACTTTCTAAGGAGATCTCTGCTCTATGAAGCCAAATGGCCACCAACTTTGGGGTGTTTAACAGCCTCTAGCCTGTCTTTGCAGCAATAGAGAGCTGTTGTTTAATAATGTGAGTTATCCACTCAACTGACATTCTTGGTAAGTGCATGGACTACATCCAACACTGGAAGACCTAAAATCATCTGAAATTCAACAAAAAGAAGTTAATGGCCATGGCTGTTCACACCTTAATGAATTAAGACTACACACTCACAATCACTTATGGTGATGATAAGATGAGACATATGATCTACCATTTCACACTGCTCTATGAACATCTTTAATCCATTTTATCATTGTTTTGCTATTTACAATCACAATCTACAGTGAAAATTTACAACATTTACCCATCTCTTCATTTGTTTTTAATCATGATAGCACTTAAGTTCAAGTAAATTGATAAACTTTAATTGGAATACGAGTCAATGTTACTATCTAAACCTGAAATCATAAGCCATCTAATGCAAAAATGAAGCTTATATATCTTCTTAAACCATGGGCTGACATCAACATGCAAATGTCACAAACATGAGCTATCTCTATATTTGGACTTGTCTTTTTTTTTTCATTTTTCTAGGAAAAGAGAACAAAGGTAAGATGGCATGTTCCACTACACCACCAATTACTGCAAGGCCTGTCACCCCACAGTCATCAGACACAATTGATCCAACAACCTCCGCATCTCATCTGGCTAGGACTACAGGCACACGCCACTGCACCTGGCAAAACTGAGTGACATATGCTGTATTTGAACCCTGGACCATGTGGATATTAGTTATGTGCTGACAGCTATTTCCACAGGAAAGTTAAAACAAGCACAGCATCTTTGCTTCTTTGCAGCAGAACTGAGATGATTGTTTAAATGTACAGACTTCCTGCATTGGCGGGGAATTAAACCCAGGTCATCTGCTTGGAAGACAGCTATGCTGACCACTATACCACCAATGCTACAAAAGTATACCATTTTAGATATTTTTTCCATTAATTTAGTTATTGGAATGAATTCTGTTATTCTTCATTATGTCTACCCCTTATCTTGCGCTAGCATAATGGCTCCACTGGGGATTGAACCCAGAACCTCCTGCATATGAAGTAGATTTGATAACCACTACACTACAAAACAGAATCAATGTTTAAGAAAGAGGAGAAACTATGATGAAAAACATGATTGTCAACTCAGTCCCAAAGAATCTGTTTACATGTTGTGAGCAAAGCATATAGTGATACAAATCTTCATGGTCACTTCCAAACTAACTCCTGAACTATAACTATATGCAGCAATAATAAGGTTTAATATCATGCTGAGTATAATCGGGGTGTTTTCCTGTAATCAATGTATAATTCTGGTATGATCTTACATGGGGCAGAGGTTGATTCCAGGACTACAGGACCCTAGGTAACAATAACAACTGTAGTACTTTTTTATGTATTCCTTTTGAACATCCAATGCTTCTTACGACACTATCACAATTTTTGGAATAAGAAATGCAACAGTTAATAACAGGTAACATAAAAGTGCACAGTGCAAAAATAAAAATACCCCTAAGAACTTGTATAGGGTGCATTGCAATAGTTGTCACTTATACATATTGTCATATTTTCATTCATGTTTTCTTAACTGATGGAGATGCATATTAGTGAAGGACATCAGGTGAAATACCATGCTGGGAAACAAAAATATAATAATGTAAATGCCCAAGTAAAATGCACTACATTGGAGATATTGAAGGAATGTTTATATATTATGTGTATATACAGTGCTCACATATTTATAGCAATACTGGCCATAACAAAGACAAAAAGTATTTTTTAAAACCTTATGCAATGTTATCGAAAACTTTAATTGAGTCTTGTTTCATAACTTGCGACATTTGAGGCACACTGGGAACTTATATTAATTATTCAGGTAAACATAATTGTCAAACTTCGGTAAGTGTCTCCAAAAGAAAGTACCAAGAATGAAACTCCTTCCATAGAGATGGATACAAAGCATTAAGGCTAAAGAGTCAGCTCAACTGATTTGCATGTCATGTCATACACCCTTGCGTCTAGCGAAGTCATCTGACATATGAACTTCATAGAGTTTAGACTACATGTGCTGTCTTAATATGCTGTTTACTAAGTCTGCTAATATGATATGGTACCGGAAAGTGTAGAAGCATTTCCATTAATTGCAGAAGTAATGACGTGCATTTGCTACCAAAGTTTTTTTTTTTTTGTGATTGTAAGAAAATAAATACCATTGTCAGTTAGAATGTGCCTCTGCTGCAGCTATCAGAGCTTATTTCAAAAGTGTAATTGGTTGAAAACTGGACGCTTTGGATCTACTAAACTGATTTATTCATCACTGCAAGTGGAATGAATAAAAAGAATGGATGGTTTCAATGTATAACATCCCTGCATGTAGTTGGAGAATAAATTGCATACAAGATTATGATTATGATTCAGATAATAACTGATATGTAATGTGCTTGAGACATGGATGTCAAGAAATACATCATGTGAGAGAAGCAAAGGAAAGCTTGCCAGGTAACTCTTAATTTCCTTGCCCAAAACACAAAACAAGTATCAGAGAAACCCAATGGTAATTTTCTGTAGTACATTAAGGCTTCAGAGCAAAACAGTAGTACATGGATTCATCCTTGATTTATGGAGACAGGCTACTTGGCTACAGCATTATCAATTCCATAATGTAGAGGCTGTTCTCATCAGACCTAAACAATTTTTGACACATTATTTTTAACATACTGGAACGGCACACAGGACATATTTTTGGTAGATATGGCACAGTGTTTGTGCCATTCTTTGAAGATGTAGCAGCAGCACTTGATGAAAGAATGACAAATAACACTATAACTGACAAATAAAATACAATACATGTTAATCTTTAGTTATTTCAGTAGGTAAAACAGTGATCAATTAACAGGACTACAACAATACAGGATGGAGGTTACTTTTTTATAAACTATTCTTCTCAGATGCAAAAGTGGAAAAATGGCTCATGATAACTAAATATGCTGATTACTATAGACTGCATAAAAGTATTACTTCAGTAAATAATATAGAAATGTTCCATGATGATCTAAAAAAACTCATTGCTGCTACATCAGTAATAACTATACCTTAAATGTCAGGTAATGTAGCATCTTGTGACTTGGCAAAAAGGCCATAAATAAGTCCATTCATTTTTTGGATGTAACAAGTAATTTAAACATTCAAGAAAAAGAGTTCTCCAGCAATACTTTTAGGAAAAGCACATTCACAAACAACTATCTACATTATGACAGCTTTCACCTCCCTTATATGAAATTAAATGTTTTTCGTGGGCAAATTATCAGACTGTCATCCGATTAGTGACAACATGGTTTTTTTAGAGAAAATGAATAATGTAGTTAAGTTGTTTGAAGAAAGAGGATCTCCTTCTGCAAAACTGTATGTCATTGCCAATAATGTTAAAGAGCAAAGACATGACAAATTTCCTTCGATCATCAAAGCAGGTTTTTGTGCCAAAAAGATCACTGACAACAAATAGTTTATTTGTTCCTTTCCTGTCCCTTTAAGAATTGAAGGAACTAGAATAAGGCAAATTATTAGTGATTATTGGAAATATTTATTGGGAAATCAAGAGCTTACAAAGGTTATAGGGGATACACCTAAATTCACATACAAAAGAACTAGAAATTTTAAACAATTCTTTGAAAGTTCATCAAATGTAAGAATGCAGGCACAGGTAGATAAAAAATTAAGAACTTTCCCTTGCAATGGGTGCTCACAATGTAGACATATTCTGGCTATGAGAAGTTTATATTTTGAACACAATAATCATCTTTATACTGCAAAAGACAGGTTTACATGCCAGACTCAAGGACTGATTTATGTTGGACTTTGCTCTACTTGTATGTTTTTCTACCTAGGTAAAACCATATGTAGGTTGACAGATAGAATCAGGGAGCATGCTATGGCAATAAAAAAGAAAGATGATAGTAATTCACTAGCTAGGCATTCTCAGAAATACATGGATTTTAAGAAATTTCAGTTTATGATGCTGGAAAAAGTTAATGGGGAAAGATTTATTGACACTTCTAATGCATATTTGGAATATTTAGAGCTCGAATGGCAAAAATTGTTAGAGCAGATATTCCACCTGGCATTAACGAAAAAATATCTCTAACGTTTTTTAAAGTTCAAGAATATTTGATCAAACAAGATATATATATATATATATATATATATATATATATATATATATATATATATATTTATATATGTGTTTTATATAAGAATTTTGTTAAATGTTTTTGAAAGAAATGGTGCAATATACTCTTATCAAGAAGTAGAGATTAATATTTATGTATTTTACTTGGTTTGATTGTCATTGGTGAATTTGTAATTTAATTAATTCATTCATTTGTTATAAAAGGGAGTAGTATGAGTGTGTATGGTTGATGTACATCAATCTACTACTATTGTCACTGCTTCCTATTTTCCCTCTCTACTTAATTTCAGATACTAAATCATTGTACCTTTCTTGAGCTAACTGGATTTTCCAGCTACATCTAATATTGTTTCTACTTGCATATTTTTGCCTTTGCTTGAATTTGCTCACTTTTGACTTTTAAATCACCTTACTGTCACTTTGTTTATTGAAGGGACTCCTATGAATATTGTAACCATTTTGTTGATATTTTGCTTTGTTTTGTAATTACTATGTTGTGTTGTGGATTGGAGCTTTTCTCCCCGGGCCTCCACTGAAAATGGACTCTGTTCAGCCCAATAGACTTTCCCTGTAAACAAATGTCAATAAATAAATAAATAAGTATTGCGTTTCTGATGAAGTTCTGTAAAATAAATGAACAAAAGCGCTTAAACTATCTGGTGTGCCTGGCTGCTGTTTTGTTATTTTTGTTGTTTCAGTTTATTTAGTGGTTTGTTTGCTTTAGTGTGTAAGCACACATTTTTGCTTCAACTTTTCAGGTACTTTTTTCATGATGAACATTGTTCTTTCTTTTTGCCTTAGGAAAAGCAGCTTCAGTTGGAAGCATTTTAGTCAACCTTGTGAAACAGTAGCTGTATCCTTAGAGTTGTTTCTTTATCTGTTATGGAAGGCGATGAAATATGTGATTTTACTATGAATCCTATGCCAGAAGGAGTATCAAACCTAATTAAAAACCTGGCTGATGTCATTGAACAAGCACAGGTGGTGCTTAAACAGCTAAAAGTGAGTTTTGGAGCTCTCCACAAGCGTGGTGAAAGTTCCAATGTTTTACTTTCTTCATCGTCTGGTGAGGGGACTATTATTGTGGCTGAGATGGATTTTTCCTCAGCAAACAGTAACCAAATTCCTGCAAGAAGAGGATTCTAACCCTTTCTTGAAGGTTAATTCATTTTGGGAATCTGGAGGGTCTGTAAATGTGCAGTATGGTTTGTTTGATTTTAAAACTAACTTCTATGAACTAGAAAAGAAAGCTTTAAGGTTTAAAAGCTTAATGCTGGAAAACCATTATTTAAAAAAATGTATTGAGCTCAAAGTGCTCTTTCCCTAATGGGTTAACCGTTAAAGACAAAAGTTATCTTGACATCAAAGATATTTACAATAGAGCTGGTTTGGATGTCTTAAAAGCACTAATTAACTTGGAATGCAGATACAATTAAGATACTCAGAGAGCAGATTAATGCTATTGACAATAAACTTAACAAACACCCTGATTTTCAGTCCTCTCAATACTTATTTTGTAACCTTATTGAAAAAACTGAAAGGCATGTGGAATACATAATTAATAAGAAAAAGAAGAAAACTGATTAGTGATATCAAAAGTTATCAGATTGGACAGGTCTACTTTATCAAAAATAAAGGCCAAAGACATGAGGCTGTTGCTGATAACAATATTAGAAACAAAAGCAATGTGGTCAGAAATCTTGACAGGCTGGACTCTTTTAGTAACTTTGAAAATTACAATATGTCTGGAAAAGACACTGGTGAACAACACAGAGACACTAACCAGTGAAACTAGTGAGTCCAGTGAAATGTCTTCTTCTTCCTCCTCTTCTGTTTTTGCATCAGGGGTGGAGACTTGCAGTCCGACTCCAAATCAAGAGGAATTGACTGTGGCCATCAAGAAGAAAGGCAAAAACAAAGGACGTTAGAAAAAGACTATCATATTTTCAATTTAAACAATAAGGTTTTTTTTTTTCAAGCCGAATTAAGTTTTTTAGCTAAGTGTTTTATCTTTTTTGCCAGCTAACAGAGCACCTGTTGTTAATACTTTTATTGATTTCAAATTATTTGTAAGGAACCTTAACCTAAAATACATTTTAAGAGAAGCTAAAATGACTAATTTTGTCTTTAAAAAAACTAGCACATACAATCCTATTCTGGTTAACACACTTAATACTTTTGCATCTATTTGTGAAGCAGACTACTATAACCTTTTTCACAGCTTTGTATCCAATAAGTTTAACAATAAATATTGTAATTTAAGTAAACAAGAAACTGAAGCACTTAAAAGATTGGGAAGCTACATGAACAATAGTTATATGAAAGGAGACAAAGGACAAGGTATTGTCATTATGGAGGCTAAGTGCAATGAAGCTATCGGAAACCTTTTATCTGATGACACCAGTTACAAAAAGGTTTCCAAGAGACATGTTCGAAACTGTTATAAAAATATTGATCTGTGTCTGTTTGACTTGTTACATCAAGGATATATCACAATAGATTTGTTTGAATCTCTCATGGTTGAAGAGCCGCAACTAGGTTACCTATTTGGAATTCCCAAAATATATAAGTGTAAGAATTTAGAGAAGTCTCCTTTTAGGCCTGTTGTGTCTGCAGCATTTAATAAAACATTTAACATTTCTGCATATTTAGATCAAGTGTTAAATCCTATAGTACATAACAGTAAGCATTATTTGAAAGCTTCGTGGATGTTTTTAGATGAACTCAAAAATTACAATTTTACTGGTGAATGAAACTATGATGTGCACTATATACATTAGCTCCTTATACACTTCCATAGATTAGGAAGAGGGCATAGAATGTGCTAGGTTATACTTGAGTAAATATTGTAAGGATTGTGGACACAATATATCTATTATATGCCAATTGTTGGACATAGTGTTAAAAAATAACTTTTTCATGTTCAATACCAATGTGTTTCAACAACAAAGTGGGGTAGCTATGGGGACCCAAGTAGCTCCAGTGTTTGCCAATTTAGTCTTATGTTGGTGGGAAGAGGAGTTTTTGGATAAGATTCCACTTTTCTACCATGTAAGCTTCTATAGAAGATATATAGATGATTTATTTTTCATTTGGGCAAGTGATATAGTCACATTATACCAATTTTTGTAGCAAATCAATGACAGTGTGATAAATTTCACACTAAGTGATCTAGGAACATCAGTTCATTTTTTGGATGGGACAATTAATTTAAACATTCAAGAAAAAAGAGTTCCCCAGCAATATTTTTAGGAAAAGCGTGCTCACAAACAACTATCTACATTATGACAGCTTTCACCCCCTTATATGAAATTAAATGTGTTTCGTGGGCAAATTATCAGACTGTTGTCTGATTAGTGACAAGGTGGTTTTTCTATAATATGAATAGAATGAATAATGTAGTTAAGTTGTTTGAAGAAAGAGGATCTCCTTCTGCAAAACTGTATGCCATTGCCAATAATGTTAAAGAGCAAAGGCATGACAAATTTCCTTCGATCATCAAAGCAGGTTTTTGTGCCAAAAATATCACTGACAATTAGTTTATTTGTTCCTTTCCTGTCCCTTTAAGTATTGAAGGAACTAAAATAAGGTAAATTATTAGTGATAATTGGAAAATTTTATTGGGAAATCAAGATCTTACAAAGCTTATAGGGAATAAGCCCAGGTTCATATACAAAAGAACTAGAAATGTGAAACAATTCTTAGAAAGTTCATCAAATGTAAGAATGCAGGCACAGGTGGATAAGAAATTAAAAACTTTTCCATGCAATGGGTGCTCACAGTGTAGACATATTCTGGCTATGAGCAGTTTATATTTTTAACACAATAATTATCTTTATACTGCAAAAGACAGGTTTACATGCCAGACTGAAGGACTGGTTTATGTTGCAGTTTGCTCCATTTGTATGTTTTTCTACCTAGGCAAAACCATATGTAGGTTGGCAGATAGAATCACGGAACACGTTATGGGAATAAAAAAGAAAAATAATAGTAATGCACTAGCTAGGCATTCTCAGAAATGCATGGATTTTAAGAAATTTCAGTTTATGGTGTTGGAAAAAGTTAATGGGGAAAGATTTACTGACACTTCTAATGCATATCTGGAACATTTAGAGCCCAAATGGCAAATATCTTTAGGGCAGATATTCCACCTGGCATCAACAAAAAAATATCGATAACGTGTTTTAAAATTCAAGAATATTTGATCAAACAAGATATACATATTTATCTTTATATTTTTTTTATATAAGCATTTTAAATGTTTTTTAAAGAAATGGTGCAATATACTCTTATCAAGAAGTAGAGATTAATATCTATGTATTTTACTTGACGTTTGATTGCCATTGGTTGATTTGTAATTTAATTAATTCATTCATTTGGTATAAAAGGGAGTGGTTTGATTGTGTATGGAGTTTCTGATGAAGTTCTGTAAAATAAATGAATGAAAGTGCTTAAAATATCTGGTGTGCCCAGCTGCCGTTTTGTTCTTTTAGTTGTGATGTAAATTATCATGATCATTTCATTAAAAAAAATGACACCCATATTAAATATCTAAGATTGATGCTAAACACAATTTAAACTTTAATAACTATGTATATAACAAAATCAGAAAAAAAACATATTCTGGATTCCATCTAGTTCAAAATGTATGTCCAGTTACTCCAGCTCCAAAAAGATTATTGCACCTCTTTATATTTCATTGTTATATTTCATTAGTGAATACGATGCTGAATTCTAGAACTTTTGTGCTAGTCACCTGAAACAACTGGAAGTGCTACAAAGATTCTTTAGGAGAAAAATAATAGAACTGGACAACTTTAGATATTCAGAAAGGCTCCAGGAACTGTAATCTAATTGGTTTCTTATAGATTGTTAAGAGGCAGTCACCTGGGCAATACGGGCAGGATCTTTTCTGGGATTATAATAAAGTCTATGGCTGGAATCCACAACTCAAGAAGGTAATGTCAGATTTGGGTACCTAATACTGAAAACTTCCCCTACCAAAGTGTTTAAATTAGGCTGCATATAAACTTATTTTAACTACTCCCTCCCCATATTGTTACACTCCTTCCTTATTAAAAGTCTATTTAGTAGAGTATCTACCTAGTCTAAATTCTCCTAATTTCTGCCTGCTTCTTTTGACTTTTGTATTTCTTTTAATTTCCGCCTGTTCCTTTTGACTGTAGGACTCACTTATACTTTACTTACCTATCCTCTTGTTCCCACTCAGCCATTACATCGCATCTGAAATCCCTCTAATTATACCTGCTGTTAAGCTCTTTTAATTATTCTTTGGGTTACTTACCCCATAGGGCTCCACTGATTGTTTGTTTTTGCAGCAGTTCAGCATAGGTTGGCTCTGCTCACTCCATTCACCCTTCAGGCTCACTCTGCTCCCCTCCCCTGCCCCCAATTCCAACCCACCCCCACTACTTCCACATTTATGTATCACTAACTCTTTCCACTCCATCTTTCTTCCAATCACACACTACCTCTCCCCACACTCACAAACCTAACTTAAAGTGATTACCTCCATCAATCCAATATCTAATACCAACACGTTTCCTTATACCTCTAACTACCAATATACTACATGATCCTCCTTCTTGCCTATTACCCATGAACTCTACCCATCAAACATAACTCTCTTATTTAAACAGAAAGTATTACCTAGCATACCCTCTTCTAACTTACCTTACCATCCACCCCCTAACAAATACGCTACCTATCTCCTCCCAAACTCCCACTCCACATTAGACTTTATCACCCTAATAATAGATTATATGTCCCTCTCTCTTTCTGGTGACAGTCACCCCAATCCCAGGCCTACCAATCCACCTTCCATCTCCTCTCTCCCTCCATCATCCCCTCACACCCCAAGAGCATTTGCATTACCACAATTAATGCCCATATTCTCCATAATAAAATTCCTAACATACATGCCTGGCTTTCCCACAACCAGACAGACATAGTTACCATCTCAGAAACTTGGTTGAAACCACATATAAGAGATAATGAAATCCTGCCTCCTGGCTACCATATGCTTTGTAACGACAGGCCCAACAAAAAAGGAGGTGGTGTAGCCATAATCTACTCTTCAACCTACTCAGAAACACCATACAATACTCCAACTCCAAAATTTGCTAACTTGGAATTAACCATAGCTCTCTAAAATTGAACAAACACAAGTCCATATGCATAGCTGCTCTTTACATCCCTCCAGGCAATAACATCCCAGTACTAGAAGACATTTTCTCCTGGTTCTCCTCTAACATTAAAAATGAAACCTTCATCCTAGGTGACGTAAACATTAACTTGGCCACAATTAACTCACAATCCCCTGCCCAAACAATTAACCTCTTTAACTTCACCCAGTTAATAAATTCCCCCACCAGGCCAAACAAAGATGGAACCTCCGGCTCTGTCATTGACTCAATCTTAGTGTCTTATCCAAATCTAATCTCAAATTCAGGAATCCTTCCTGACTCACTCAGTGACCACCTACCAGCCTTTACTGACCAGTACCCCTCCCCACTTCATAAACAACATTACTACATTCAAAACCAAAACCTGTTCAACTTCAATCCACAAATATTTTCAGACTGCCTAAAACTAACTGACTGGACACCTTTAAGAACTCTGCCCTTTGACAATGCCATCAACTACTTTAATGAAACTTTTCTGTACCCACTCAATAACCTTGCTCCTCTCAGGATGAAAAGAGTTAAAGCTATAACTTCTCCCTGGCTATCTAAGGAAATTAAACAGATCATGCTCCTGAGAGACAAAAAGTGGAAACAATACCAAAGAAATAAGCAACCTAATACCTGACTAGAATTTAAACAATTCCGCAACTCCATAAAAAACTAATAACCAGAGACTGCAAAATATGTTACTCTAAGCTTCAATCTGAACATACTAACATCCCTAGAAAATTCTGGAATACTATCTCCTCCCTCCTTCACCCCACCAGTAAAGACAACCAATGCCCAAACCCTAACTGTTCTGACCAAGAAACAGCCTCTCTCTTTAACACCTTCTTTGTGGAATGTATAGCCAGACTTACTGCCAGCTTCCCCAGCTCCCCTCCAATATCTCCCCCTCCCATACCTTCCTCTCTGATCTCAAAACACATACCCCTTCCTTTAGCCTCAATCCTGTGCCCACACACATAATAAAAAAAACTCCTCCTCCAATTAAAACCATGCTCCAATGCACCAGATAATTTACCTGCATCCTTCCTCAAACTATCTGCTAACAGCTTAGCTTTCTCTATCAACATCATAATAAATAGATCCATCCAAGAATCTTATGTTCTCTCACTTTGGAGACAAGCATTCATTACCCACTCCATAAGCTGGTAAAAACACTGACACCACTAATTTCCATCCTATTTCTATACTTTCTCCACTCTCAAAAGTCCTGGGAAAATGTATTCCCTCACAACTGGTGCCTTATCTAACACAAAATAACCTCCTAACCCCCACACAACATGGATTCCATCTTGGCCACAGTACCATCACTGTACTCCTCTCCTTCCTCGAGTCCATTAACCATGCTCGTGACTCTGGCAAAATCATATCAACCATCTTCCTAGACCTTTCCAAAGCCTTTGATACTGTCTCTCACCTATACTCCTATCACAACTCTCCTCCATCAATCTCTCCCCTTCCACCATAGCTTTGTTCACCAGGTACCTCTCCAAAAGGCAACAAGCTGTTAAATGGAAACATTCCACATCTTCCTTTCTATACAATCCTACTAGGGTGCCCCAAGGTTCTCTCCTTGGCCTCTTATTTTCAATATATTCATCAACAACTTTCACCACTGGAAAACCAATTCTACACTAATCCAGTATGCAGATGATTCAACAATCATCTGCTCAGCCGCCACCTCTTCTGACCTTCTGCAGATAACCCAGTCAGCTTTCTCAAATACTGAAACCTGGATGCAAAACAACCACCTTGCTCTTAATGCCAATGAAACTAAATTAATGTTTTTTTCCCCATCTAAACAATTCCCCATTGATAAAAACTACTTTAAGATCATAAGCCAGAATAACACCCCCATTGAAATTGTCCCTCGCACCAAACTGCTCGGCGTCATTATTGATGGTCATCTAAAATTCAATATTCACATCCAAATTAACATAAAAAACACAAAAAAATTAGGACTCCTATGTAGGCATAACTGTTATCTCAACCCCTCCACCAGAAAGACCTTTGCCTACACATACTCTTCCCTCCCTTATGTAAGGTGCTCCTCTGTTCTTGAATCTTCAGCTTAGCCTTCAAACTAAATTAGAAGCCTGCTACAATAAAATCTGCAAATTTGCCACCATCTCTAGGAACTCATCCCATCACTGCAACTACATAGGTAAAAGCTGCACTCTCTAAAGCCAAATACACAGCATCCATGGGACTGGACAACATCCCAGGCTGCGTTTTACATGAACTTCAGAACGAACTGGCTCCCCACTTAAGCTCCATGTTCAATAATAGCCTCACATCAGGCTTTGTGCCCACTGAATGGCGCACAGCAAAAGTTATCCCACTCCACAAAGGGGGAGCTACCATTGATCCCAGGAACTATTGACCTATTAGCCTGACGAGCCTGGTCTGCAAGTCCATGGAACGTATCATCATGGAACTCATAAACAAAGACATTGGTAACCTCCAAACTCTGAATCCCACCCAGTTTGGGTTTGTGAAAGGCAGATCATGCCTCCTGAGCCTGATCAACTTCATTGAGGCAGTCACCAAAGCCGTAGATGAGGGTAAGGTGGTTCACACAGCCTATCTTGACCTCGCCAAGGTTTTCAACACCATCCCCCATTCTGGAATTATAGCTAAACTCACTAAATTAGGTATAAATCACTACATCACAAGATGGGTTGCTGGCTCACTGACAGAACCCACACTGTAAAAGTTGCAGACTCCAAATCTGACCTCAAAGCAGTGACAAGTGGAGTACCACAAGGTTCCATCCTGGAACCTCTCCTGTTTGGTATCTACTTCTCTGAAGTACAGGCTAACACAGAAGGCCTCTGGCTAATGAAGTTCACAGATGACTGCAAACTAGGAGACATAGTCAAGTCCCCAAATGATGTGGACATTCTACAGAAGGGCCATGCTGAGACAGACGCTTGGTGTCAGAGCCATGGCCTTAAGCTCAATGCCAAAAAGTGCAGTGTCATCCCCTTTGGTAAAAACTCTGTATCCATGAACTACCACATAGGCAGCAATCTACTTAACACCGAATGTGTAATAAGAGACCTTGGGACCCAGGTGGACAGTAGTCTCTCCTTTGATAGTCACATCGCCACAGTAGTCAGGAATTCCTTCTATGTGATACACCTCATCGTAAAAGGGTTCTCATCCAGGAAAAAAAGAGGTCATTGTTCCCCTCTACTTGACACTCATTAAACCCATTATAGAGTACAACACCCCTTTTGGAATGTACCTCACAAGACATCTGCAGCAGCTGGAAAGGCCACAGAAGTACCTCACAAATAGGATTACTGGCCGCAAACAAATGCCCTACACTGACTGCCTCAAAAAACTCCAGCTTTACTCCATAGCATATCGCCTACTCTGAGGTGATCTCTGCCTAACATATAAAGCTATGTCAAACCCAGAGCTGTTGGACATGCTACACCTAAAGAAATCCCAATCCCTCCGAGCTACACGCTCTAGGGATCTAAACCTTGTCACCACAATAAAAAGAACATGCTGGAGGAATATATTCTTGTCCCAGAGACTTCCCATACTCTGGAACAGGCTACCCATCTATGTCAAGCAAAGTTCTTCATTAGTACTTTTCAAGAAAAATTTTGATGAGTGGATGGGAATTAGAAAACACCCCCGGAGGATCACTTCTGTGTCTCTGCTCGACAGTGGCACAGGAAAATAACTTTCTTGGGTGGTGTAAGCCAGGGAATCTTGTTGGCTAGGCTTATGTAGGCCCTTGGGCCGATAGCCTAGTACCTACCTATGAACCTATGAACCTATGCATCTCTCTCCACTAACTGCAATGGCTCGAGCTTCCCAACTATCTGAACCTCCTTAAACTCACCACTGCCCATAAGCTCATATTTAACCCATTATCATGTCCCTCTCTCTCCACCTCCTTTAACCCCTATTTTCCTAATCACTCACTTATGTCAGAACATCAGAACCTGCTCAGAATCTACAAACATTTACGGCCGTCTGGACACTCTCTGCTATCCTGCTCCTTAGCTAAACTATGGAACTCTCTTTCTCGCTCCCTTAAAAATACTCATAACCACTCTCACTTTAAATCCCTCCTTCATTCCCACCTATCTTCATAGTGGGAATGCACTTGCTCCTTCTCCACATAGGATCTTCTATATCAAAACCCACCATCTAACTCTGTGCATCATCCCTGCACTCACATCATTTGCCCTCCTACTCCTCCTTAACCTCCAAATTTTAGTAGTTTATTTCCAACATTTTCTCGTCCTCAGTTGGAATTTACTGTTAATTACACTTAGACTGTACAGTTGCTAGATTTTATTATTATTGTAGAATGTAGAAATGTTTTACTGTAGAATGCTGGATAAAGCTGTATGACTTCTTTGCTTTGTATATGTATATGCTAATATGTCTGTCATTGTTACTGAAGCTTTTCTCCCCGGGCCTCCACTGAAAATGGGCTCTTTTTAGGCTGAGTAGACTTCCCTGGTCATCAAACTGAAATAAATAAATAAATAAATAAATAAAGTCAGCAAAAAATCAGTTCAGCGAAAAGTATTTTCAGTGCACTTACATTAAACATGCCGTTCATCGAACTGTTCATACTGAGATTGCCGTACAGTGAGGCTTGGGAAATATGCCCTTTCACCACTGTAGTGTGATCTCAGAGTTGATATATATAATTAGCAGGGGGTGTGAGGGGCACAGCCCCCCACATGAGTATAATTCAGTGAACAGCATTTCAGATGAAATGCAGTTTGTTGAAGTGTCACTTCGATGAAGTGATATAGACCCAATATCAACATAAGATTGTGACATTCAAGCTTCTTGAAGGTCAGCAGGTGGCAAGCTTAACAATGAAACTCACAAAACTATCTTCCTTTCTTTCTTGAGACAGTTACAACCCTCTTGCTTACTATCTGTTTACTGTTGTACTAGAAATATTCTTCACACCACTGTAATCCATATAAATGTCAGTCTACTGCAATGATAGCAGTACGCTTCACATTACTGTAATCCATGTCACTATCAGTTTACTGCAGTGCTAGCAGTATGCTTCACATTACTGAAATTCATGTTGCTATCAGTTTACTGCAGTGATAGCTGTATGCTTCACATTACTGAAATCCATGTTGCTATCAGTTTACTACAGTGCTAGCAGTATGCTTCACATTACTGAAATCCATGTTGCTATCAATTTACTGCAGTGATAGTTTACGCTTCACATTACTGAAATTCATGTTGCTATCAGTTTACTGCAGTGATAGCTGTATGCTTCACATTACTATAATCCATGTTACTATCAGTTTACTGCAGTACTATCAGTATGCTTCACATCACTGCAACCCATGTTACTATCAGTTTACTGCAGTGTTTGCAGTATGCTCCACATCACAGTAATGCATGTTACTATCAGTTTACCACAGTGTTTGCAGTATGCTTCACATTACTGTAATCCATGTTACTATCAGTTTACTGCAGTGTTTGCAGTATGCTTCACATCACAGTAATGCATGTTACTATCAGTTTACCACAGTGTTTGCAGTATGCTCCACATCACAGTAATGCATGTTACTATCAGTTTACCACAGTGTTTGCAGTATGCTTCACATTACTGTAATCCATGTTACTATCAGTTTACTGCAGTGCTAGCCGTATGCTTCTCATCACCATACCCCATGCATTCATTTTATCTTGCCAGACCATTTCCATTTCATGAGAGCTCTTCTTATCAGATCTGTCAGTTAATGCAAAGGATAAAGAGTATGAGATATTGACAAGATGTTTCCTATAGCCCAGGTTTTGATTGTCACAGCCCCCATTTGTCTATTGGGTGGCAAATCACTTAACTGCTATGAGAAAATTGGGGTGTGCTGCCTAATGGCTTCTTGGACCACATGCCTAGTAACTGACTATGAACCTGCAATTACAGCAACTTCATAGTAAAACAGTTACAAGCTAAAGAAAATTGAATAAGCAATAAAATAGGTTCTCTTTTGTGGAGTATGTGATATCTGACATACATTCTGTAGAAGATACTGTATGTATATATATATATATATATATATATATATATATATATATATACACACACACACACACACACACACACATATATATATATATATATATATATATATATATATATATATATATATGGATCTAAGACTTATACACGAATGTGGAAAATTCCGAATCCATAATCACCGAACATATATTAACGAAAGCGATTTCACCAAAAAAGCTCTTTCATTAATATATGTTAAAAAAAAGAAAAGAAAGAAATCTACAGCCCCCCTGCACCCCCCACACACCCCTACTTTAATATTCTCACTCCGAGACCGCACTACAGTGAGGAAAAGGGAATGTTCCCTTATCTACACCATAGCGCTGTCTTGCAAACAGGCATACTTACGTGAAAGTGCTTCTTCAGTGAAAAGCACTTTCGTGCAAGTATGCCAAGCCGCAATTAGTTTTGGTGATTTTGTCTTTGGGGATCTGTACGGATCCCATAGATATATATATATATGGATCCCCTTTAATACTCAAATGGCCATATCATCGAATTTCATTTTTGTGAGACAAATATCATGAAAACAAAATACCCAAATGGCAAATATTTTCCAGGGCAAGTAAACACTTGCCAAACAGGCTCTTTTCTACAATGTAATGACATCTCAGAGTTGATATATACAGTTAGGTGGGTGGGGGGGGGGTGAAGCCCTCACCTAGGTGGGTTTCATTTACTCTGGTGTGTGTTTTGCTGAAGTCTGGCCAAGTGTTTACATGCCCTGGGAAAAATTTGCCATTCAGGTATTTCATTTTCACGATTTTCATCTTGCAAAAATGAAATTCTATGATATGGTTGTTCGAGAATTAAATGTATATTCATCTCTCTCTCTCTCTCTCTCTCTATATATATATATATATATATATATGGATCTAGGACTTATGCACAAATGTGCAAAGTCCCGAATCCATAAT